>NW_019268541.1:3655922-3665982 GCF_002738365.1 Cucurbita moschata
TCTTCTAGAGATCCTTTCAATTCGATTATAGAAAGGTTCTTCTCTCTCATTTGCAATCTCGTCTTCGAAATCTTGGTCCTCGTCGTCATTGTTAACGACATTGACAGATGAATCATGAGGCGTCATGGCCGGATTTAATATCCTGTCTAACTTTTCTTCTATCTTGGCCATCGCAGCCTCTTCTTTTGAAATCCTTTTTGTAAAGATTTCGAGATTTGCCGGTCTGAGTATTGGTATTGACTCATCAACCTTTGGTACAGAGCTGCTTGCCTGTTCCTGCAGACTTCCTGATTTCTTTGAGATTTTTCCCTCGATATTTTCAAGTTGAGTAGCGATCGTGGATAAAATCTTATTTGAATAATTGTTTTGATGCTGGATATTCTTGATATCTTTTAGGGTCGGATTACCCTTCTCTAGTCCTTCTGGAATATGTTTGAAAGGGCTAGCTTTGACCTTTTCTCCGTAGTAGTTGTCGAATTCGACTTCTTCTAACGGAGGATGTTTTGAATATACCTCGCCTCTTTTGGTAGTCTTCCAACTTCTCTGGGTCAAGGTGCATATCTGCAAAATATTTTCTTCAAACCATTCGAAGAATGGTATATTTTCTTTGATGGCTTCCATATGAGAGTACCACTGAGCTCTTAATTCATTTCGCTCAGCTTCTTTGTAGGTTTTGAAGAAGGCATTTCTTTTTGAAGAGTTGGTAGTTGACATAAAATCTGCTTTCAAAAATTCTTTGTCTATCTGGAAATCAGCTGTAATGACATTTAGCTGGCTTTCGTAGACGGATTGAGTATCCATATCCGTATGGGTTGGAGACCTTGAGCCATCTTCATAGTGGATTGACGCCCTTTTTTGATCATAACTGACCTCTTTTACCTTCAAGGGGTCATACATTGATCTTGATATTCCTGAAGTACTTGGTCTAGAACTCAGGAATTCTTTTACTTTCGACTCTGACGAAGGTTCTTCGCTGAATTTTATTTCAACGCTTCCATCGTCATGTTCGATGATTTGGACTGGATTTTGAGATTCTTTCCTTTTTGGAAGATTTGCATCTTCTATTTTCCAGAGAGTGCTTCTGGTTATTTGATCCCAAGAGAGTGTTTTTGGGACAGTCACTGATGATTTTCCAATATTTGCCTCTATGAGCATAGTCGATCCTTTTGGTGAGGATCTTAATGCTCTCGGGGAAATGTTTGTATTCATGAGCTTATAATAAACCCTGAATATGACGACTGAAGAATGAGTTTCAGCCTTGATGTTTAAATTTTTTGACTGTAGATCTAGCATGAGAGCTGATAATATGTGTGGGTCGTGGAGAGACAGAGTAAAGTTTGGATAACAATTGAAATAGACTGGTCCATTCTCTAAATTGGATTGAACCATTCCTAATAAGGAATTTGAGAAATCTTCATGTCTCTTATCTCGTAAGGAGATAAGAACTGGGATATCTAATCCAAGTCTGAACAATGGTTTTACCGCGACTTGGACAAGACCGACATGGAGATAGTTAAACTCTTCACGATGTTGGAGTATAAGAGATCTTGAAAAAAGATTCAGAGATTCCCTATTGCTATGAATTGGGATGTTCTTCTCTGAGAATTTGATGCATGATCTTTGAGTAAAATTGAAGGTTGAAATTTGGTAGATAGTTTTAGGATCTACCTTTGGAATAGTCCAATTTTGGAGTTGATCTTCTATTCTGGCAATCTGATATTCTTGATTGACAGTGTTTGAAATAGTGAGATTTTCTCCCCTTCTATGTTCATTCGAACTTTCTTCTTCATCAGTAGAGCATTTGAGATGGTTTGATTTTCTGAACTTTCTGAGAAATTCGTTCATAAGAAGATAGATAAGATAAGAGGTAGAGTAGAATGATTTTTTCTCTGAATTTTTCAATTGATATTCAAGAGAGAGCTATCGGCCGATCGATGCCCTCATTACATTGATGAAGTCCTTTTGTAGACTTCGAATTTGAACGTAAATTTGAAAAACGCCACCTAAGAGATAAGATCGAATCTAGCAGGACAGGACCCCTGCAAGATTTGCTTTTCATAAAGTAGACTAATAATTTAAAAGACTAATAATTTACCAACTAATAATATATCGACACTGATAATTCACATGTGAGCCCTCACTGTGTGGCCGACAAGTTGTCAATCTTTGTTTTGTCTCTGATAAAGTTGTCAGAATGAAGATAAGATTTTTCTTCAGAATTTTTCATATGACTAAGCACCAAGCTTGCCAACGGACTTACTGCGCTTCTTGCGTCTTACCACCTGGAACACAAGGGCTATTCTCTCACAATCCAAATCCTTCTGATTTCGCTTATCCTTCTCCTGGTTTTGGTAATATTAATTGTAAAGATCGAGAAACTCCTCTTCCCTCACAAAAATTGAAGGCTCTGATACCCTAAAATGGTATCAGAGCCTTCAATTTTTGTGAGGGAAGAGGAGTTTCTCGATCTTTGCAATTAATATTACCAAAACCAGGAGAAGGATAAGCGAAATCAGAAGGATTTGGATTGTGAGAGAATAGCCCTTGTGTTCCAGGTGGTAAGACGCAAGAAGCGCAGTAAGTCCGTTGGCAAGCTTGGTGCTTAGTCATATGAAAAATTCTGAAGAAAAATCTTATCTTCATTCTGACAACTTTATCAGAGACAAAACAAAGATTGACAACTTGTCGGCCACACAGTGAGGGCTCACATGTGAATTATCAGTGTCGATATATTATTAGTTGGTAAATTATTAGTCTTTTAAATTATTAGTCTACTTTATGAAAAGCAAATCTTGCAGGGGTCCTGTCCTGCTAGATTCGATCTTATCTCTTAGGTGGCGTTTTTCAAATTTACGTTCAAATTCGAAGTCTACAAAAGGACTTCATCAATGTAATGAGGGCATCGATCGGCCGATAGCTCTCTCTTGAATATCAATTGAAAAATTCAGAGAAAAAATNAAGTCAGGCCTAAGGGGCACGTACACCAATCCCTCTGATGGGTCCACGTATGCGTACGTGGGCCGTGTTTAGAAAAGTACCATGCATCCCACTTTGCAAAGAATTAAAAAAAGCCTAAAGTAATGTTAAGGTTTAAAAGATAGGTCACAGTCATATATTGTGTGTGATTGCATTACTAAACCAATAATATAACTTTATACGATATAATTTTGGTGGTGTCTATCAGAAGGATTTGGATTGTGAGAGAATAGCCCTTGTGTTCCAGGTGGTAAGACGCAAGAAGCGCAGTAAGTCCGTTGGCAAGCTTGGTGCTTAGTCATATGAAAAATTCTGAAGAAAAATCTTATCTTCATTCTGACAACTTTATCAGAGACAAAACAAAGATTGACAACTTGTCGGCCACACAGTGAGGGCTCACATGTGAATTATCAGTGTCGATATATTATTAGTTGGTAAATTATTAGTCTTTTAAATTATTAGTCTACTTTATGAAAAGCAAATCTTGCAGGGGTCCTGTCCTGCTAGATTCGATCTTATCTCTTAGGTGGCGTTTTTCAAATTTACGTTCAAATTCGAAGTCTACAAAAGGACTTCATCAATGTAATGAGGGCATCGATCGGCCGATAGCTCTCTCTTGAATATCAATTGAAAAATTCAGAGAAAAAATCATTCTACTCTACCTCTTATCTTATCTATCTTCTTATGAACGAATTTCTCAGAAAGTTCAAAAAATCAAACCATCTCAAATGCTCTACTGATGAAGAAGAAAGTTCAAATGAACATAGAAGGGGAGAAAATCTCACTATTTCAAACACTGTCAATCAAGAATATCAGATTGCCAGAATAGAAGATCAACTCCAAAATTGGACTATTCCAAAGGTAGATCCTAAAACTATCTACCAAATTTCAACCTTCAATTTTACTCAAAGATCATGCATCAAATTCTCAGAGAAGAACATCCCAATTCATAGCAATAGGGAATCTCTGAATCTTTTTTCAAGATCTCTTATACTCCAACATCGTGAAGAGTTTAACTATCTCCATGTCGGTCTTGTCCAAGTCGCGGTAAAACCATTGTTCAGACTTGGATTAGATATCCCAGTTCTTATCTCCTTACGAGATAAGAGACATGAAGATTTCTCAAATTCCTTATTAGGAATGGTTCAATCCAATTTAGAGAATGGACCAGTCTATTTCAATTGTTATCCAAACTTTACTCTGTCTCTCCACGACCCACACATATTATCAGCTCTCATGCTAGATCTACAGTCAAAAAATTTAAACATCAAGGCTGAAACTCATTCTTCAGTCGTCATATTCAGGGTTTATTATAAGCTCATGAATACAAACATTTCCCCGAGAGTATTAAGATCCTCACCAAAAGGATCGACTATGCTCATAGAGGCAAATATTGGAAAATCATCAGTGACTGTCCCAAAAACACTCTCTTGGGATCAAATAACCAGAAGCACTCTCTGGAAAATAGAAGATGCAAATCTTCCAAAAAGGAAAGAATCTCAAAATCCAGTCCAAATCATCGAACATGACGATGGAAGCGTTGAAATAAAATTCAGCGAAGAACCTTCGTCAGAGTCGAAAGTAAAAGAATTCCTGAGTTCTAGACCAAGTACTTCAGGAATATCAAGATCAATGTATGACCCCTTGAAGGTAAAAGAGGTCAGTTATGATCAAAAAAGGGCGTCAATTCACTATGAAGATGGCTCAAGGTCTCCAACCCATACAGATATGGATACTCAATCCGTCTACGAAAGCCAGCTAAATGTCATTACAGCTGATTTCCAGATAGACAAAGAATTTTTGAAAGCAGATTTTATGTCAACTACCAACTCTTCAAAAAGAAATGCCTTCTTCAAAACCTACAAAGAAGCTGAGCGAAATGAATTAAGAGCTCAGTGGTATTCTCATATGGAAGCCATCAAAGAAAATATACCATTCTTCGAATGGTTTGAAGAAAATATTCTGCAGATATGCACCTTGACCCAGAGAAGTTGGAAGACTACCAAAAGAGGCGAGGTATATTCAAAACATCCTCCGTTAGAAGAAGTCGAATTCGACAACTACTACGGAGAAAAGGTCAAAGCTAGCCCTTTCAAACATATTCCAGAAGGACTAGAAAAGGGTAATCCGACCCTAAAAGATATCAAGAATATCCAGCATCAAAACAATTATTCAAATAAGATTTTATCCACGATCGCTACTCAACTTGAAAGTATCGAGGGAAAAATCTCAAAGAAATCAGGAAGTCTGCAGGAACAGGCAAGCAGCTCTGTACCAAAGGTTGATGAGTCAATACCAATACTCAGACCGGCAAATCTCGAAATCTTTACAAAAAGGATTTCAAAAGAAGAGGCTGCGATAGCCAAGATAGAAGAAAAGTTAGACAGGATATTAAATCCGGCCATGACGCCTCATGATTCATCTGTCAATGTCGTTAACAATGACGACGAGGATCAAGATTTCGAAGACGAGATTGCAAATGAGAGAGAAGAACCTTTCTATAATCGAATTGAAAGGATCTCTAGAAGAAGTCAAAATAATGCCAGTAATCAGAAAAACTGGTATCCTCAACCGTCTTTTCCAGATATCCAGTTCGAAGAAAAGACACTACAAACTCAAGCTCATTACGATGGTTTAGCAATCTATGAATGGAATATCGATGGATTGTCTGACTATCTGATAATGAATGTTGTCAATGAGATGATGATGGCCGCAGGCGCGTATAAATTACAAGGCCATAAATCCGACCATCAGATAGCTCAAGTTTTGGTAACCGGATTTACCGGGCAACTCAAGGATTGGTGGGACAAATATCTCGACGAAACAACCCGTCAACAGATATTAAACCACTATGTCATCAGACCAACTACTCAAATTATCAAAGAAGAAGGTCCATCAACTAGGACCGAGGTACAACATGAAAGAATAGAGGATGCCGTCAACACCCTCATATATACCCTCATAGAATTCTTCGTCGGCGACCCTCTAAAATACCAGGAGAGATCTGCCGAAATACTCATGAATCTGAAATGCCCTACCTTAGGTGACTTCAGGTGGTACAAAGACATGTACTTCAGCAAAGTTCTTATTAGAACAGATAGTTCGTTGGAATTCTGGAAAGAGAATTTCGTCAATGGAGTACCAAAACACTTCTCAAGAAGGATCAAAGATGGTCTTAAGACAAAGTACAATGGAACGATTCCATGGCAAACTTTGTCATACGGATCCATAGCATCCTTCATCATAGAAGAAGGGCTCAGACTTTGTAATGAGTCAAAGATTCAAAACAAGCTCAATTCTTCGATATCAAACAGAAAAGAGCTTGGTAGATTTTGCGATCAATATGGATGCAAGGGAATAGAAGCTCCCTCAACCTCCAGGCGAAAAAAGGTTAAGACGCATCCAAAACCTTATCATTCATACCGGCCTAGAGAAACATATCGGAATAAACCCGTGCAGTCTCAGAAGCCAACATATTCAAGAAGGAAGTATATTCCTACAAAGACCCATAGAGGAAAGAAAAAGCAAACTTGCTTCAAATGTCGTGAAGAAGGACACTATGCTAATAAGTGTCCAATCAGGGGAAAGATCAATGAGTTGGATATAGATCAAGAGCTGAAAAATCAGCTATTGCGACTGACCCTAACCGACTCAGAGCAATCAAGCGAGGGAGAAATCCTTGAACTCCAAGAAGAATCTGATTCATACTCTAGCACTGAATACGAATCAGAACAAGAAGGAAAAAGGACGTGCGAAGGATGCATAAATGTCCTTACCAAAGATCAAGAAATTCTGCTCGAAGTAGTAGAAAAGGTTCAAGACCCAGAAATTCAACAGAAGATTGCTCAACGACTTAGGGATGCCATGACAATTCCTAAGCCAATTGAAAAAGAAGAAAGAAATCCCTACAGACTCCAATCTGTTCTCCAAAGATTTGAAAAACCGAGGGAACTCACTACTCAAGATTTACAAAGAGAAATTAATAATCTCAAACAAGAAATACAGGCGCTAAGATCTGAAACCAGGTCAGAATCCTATACGCTTCGTAAAGAAATTCTCAATCTTCAGGAAAGGCTGCCAGCACAAAAGGAAACGGTGCAACCAAACCTGGACGAAGAAGATTTTCAAAGTTCCTTCGTTGGAGCCATCACCACCTCTCAATTTCAAAAATGGTACGCTCTCGTTACCTTAAAAATTTATGATTTCAAAATCACACTCAAGGCTCTCATAGATACTGGAGCCGATCAAAATTGCATTCAAGAAGGCCTAATACCTACAAAGTATTTTGAAAAAACTACTGAGGGCCTTAGAGGTGCTAACAATAACAAACTCAAAATTAATTACAAACTATCAAAAGTTCATGTTTGCAATGATGGAATTTGCTTCGTAAATTCCTTCCTTCTAGTAAAAGACTTAGGACAAGAACTAATCTTAGGTACTCCTTTCATTACTCAATTATACCCTTTTAGAATAACTGAAAGAGGGTTGGAATCAAAAGCCTTAGGAAAGAAGATAAAATTTAACTTTCTCTCCCCCATAAGGATTAGCGAAATAAATAACCTTCAAAGGAATACAATTATTCAATCAATAAATGTATTAAATTACAAAGAAAAACAAATTTCTTTTTTGAAAGAAGAAATTTCATTCAAAAGAATAGAAGAACAAATTCAAAACAAATCTGTCCAGTTTAAAATCAAAACTTTACAAACTCAATTAGAAAAAGAAGTTTGTTCAAGTATCCCAAATGCCTTTTGGAATAGGAAACAACATATAGTTGATCTTCCTTATATCAAAGCTTTCGAGGAGAAAAATATTCCTACGAAAGCCCGACCTATTCAAATGAATAAAGAATTACTAACATTCTGCAAAGCAGAAATTAATGATCTTTTGCAGAAAGGCCTTATTAGACCATCAAAGAGCCCCTGGTCATGTGCGGCTTTTTACGTCAACAACCAGGCAGAAAAAGAACGTGGAGTCCCGCGACTGGTAATTAACTACAAACCCTTAAATAAGGTTTTGGAATGGATTAGATATCCAATTCCAAATAAATCAGATTTAATGCAAAGAATTTCAAATGCAAAAATATTTTCAAAATTTGACATGAAATCAGGATTTTGGCAAATTCAGATTTCAGAAAAAGACAAGTACAAAACGGCTTTTAATGTCCCTTTTGGACAATACGAATGGAACGTTATGCCATTTGG
Source organism: Cucurbita moschata (assembly GCF_002738365.1). NCBI lineage: Eukaryota > Viridiplantae > Streptophyta > Magnoliopsida > Cucurbitales > Cucurbitaceae > Cucurbita > Cucurbita moschata. The sequence continues at coordinate 3,664,103 of NW_019268541.1, forward strand.
GCTAAAAAACGCTCCATCCGAATTTCAAAAGATTATGAATGATATTTTCAATCCTTTTCAAGACTTTTCAATTGTTTATATTGACGATGTTCTAATTTTTTCTCAAAACATCGATCAACACTTTAAGCATCTTCAAACATTTTTGACGACAGTTAAAAGAAACGGTTTAGTTGTGTCTAAACCCAAAATTAAACTTTTTCAAACAAAAATCCGTTTTCTCGGATTTGAAATTCATTTGGGTTTAATAAAACCCATTCAAAGGTCCATTGAGTTTGCCTCAAACTTTCCAGATCAAATTACAGATAAGACCCAACTACAAAGATTTTTGGGATGCCTCAATTATGTGTCTGATTTCCTTCAAAATATCAGACCCATCTGCAAGCCACTTTTTGAGAGACTCAGAAAGAATCCAAAGCCCTGGACTGAAGAACATACCAAAACAGTCCAAAAAATCAAATCCCTTGTCAAGTCAATTCCGTGTTTATCGCTGATAAACCCAAGGGCTAGTTTAATAGTGGAGACCGACGCATCCGATATTGGATATGGAGGAATCCTAAAACAGTCCCTTGACAAGAAAGAATCCATTGTCCGTTTCCATTCTGGAATATGGAATTCTACTCAAAAAAATTACTCGACAGTAAAGAAAGAAATACTTTCAATAGTACTTTGTGTACAAAAATTTCAAAGTGATTTGATTAACAAAAGTTTTGTTATCAAAACCGACTCAAGGGCATCTAAATTTGTTTTAGAAAAAGATGTCAAGAATCTTGTGTCTAAACAAATTTTTGCTAGATGGCAAGCCATTTTATCTTGCTTCGACTTTCAGATTTTGCCTATAAAAGGGATCGAAAACCCCTTGGCAGATTATCTCTCAAGAGAGTTCTTACTCTCAAAGAAAAATTCTCCCTAACCCATCTCCATCTCTCAGCAATGACCGGAAAGAAAGGGATAGAAAAGGGGAAGAAGCCCAATGCTTCTTCAAGTACACCTGCTCCAATGACATCCGATAGCTATGCAATGGATTCTGGTTTCACATTGGTGACCAGATCTAAAGCAAAGCTTTCTCAAAAACAGGCGGAGGTTATCACTCCGACAAGGCCTTCAGCCTCTTCAACACGGCCATCTGCCGTTACTCCATCGAGACCCACTGTCTCTTCCACTTCAAAGGGACCTTCTGTCCCCTCGACTTATTCGGACGCGGTTGTTCCCGTTCGTTTTTCTCCAGTTCCGGAAATCAAAACCTATTTTCAAAAATCTGTGTCTATACCAGAAGCTCTGGTAGAACCAGAATACGACGACCCGAAAATCGGCGAAGTCGTTAAAAAAGCCTATCCATCGGGATTCTTTTATATCCCAGAAGATCTTCATAAAACCAGAAGGTTTTATGAATTCATTCTAGTCGACACAAAGTCCGTCGAAATTACTCATATTCCGAGTCGCGATGATCCTTCGAAAATCGCGTATTCAAAATTAAAAATTTTTAAAGTCATGAATCCGACGTATTGGAATCAAGACCCATACACGGAAAAGACATTCTCAAAACCTTTTGTTCCTCATTCTTACTCATACAGAGACTATCAGATGGCATGGTTCAATGTCATTTGGTATCAAAATTATGAGCATTCATGGTTCATTCAATTCTGCCAAAATGCTCATAAAATTCATTACCCGTTTTGGTTCATCAAATGGTGGAAAATCTTTGGATCAGCCAAAGATATATTCCCAGTTCCAATCCAGGAATCTTTCCACTATTTTGTTCAAAACATATTCAAAATCCCATTTCCATTGACCATGCGCTTTTGTGTATATTTTCAAATTCCTTGGATATTAACCTGGAATTTTCAAATAAAAGAGAACGAAGACCAAATAAAACAGGTCTT
>NW_019268541.1:3666689-3668044 GCF_002738365.1 Cucurbita moschata
GAAGGATTTGGATTGTGAGAGAATAGCCCTTGTGTTCCAGGTGGTAAGACGCAAGAAGCGCAGTAAGTCCGTTGGCAAGCTTGGTGCTTAGTCATATGAAAAATTCTGAAGAAAAATCTTATCTTCATTCTGACAACTTTATCAGAGACAAAACAAAGATTGACAACTTGTCGGCCACACAGTGAGGGCTCACATGTGAATTATCAGTGTCGATATATTATTAGTTGGTAAATTATTAGTCTTTTAAATTATTAGTCTACTTTATGAAAAGCAAATCTTGCAGGGGTCCTGTCCTGCTAGATTCGATCTTATCTCTTAGGTGGCGTTTTTCAAATTTACGTTCAAATTCGAAGTCTACAAAAGGACTTCATGAATGTAATGAGGGCATCGATCGGCCGATAGCTCTCTCTTGAATATCAATTGAAAAATTCAGAGAAAAAATCATTCTACTCTACCTCTTATCTTATCTATCTTCTTATGAACGAATTTCTCAGAAAGTTCAGAAAATCAAACCATCTCAAATGCTCTACTGATGAAGAAGAAAGTTCGAATGAACATAGAAGGGGAGAAAAATTTATGTTTCTAATAATTATACTTTAATTTGATTTGTAATTTTCATAATCCATGGTATGAAAATTTTAGTTGATTAGTGTAATATGGAACAACATAGAGTTGAAATACAAGAGGATTATGTTCAAGATCGTAACCTAAAAAGTCTATGCGGATAAAGTTGGATACCTTATCTTAATAACACTACTTAAACATGACTCACTTTATATTATTCGGTACAAATGATTTGATCAAAATTATTCATGTGAAGATGCAAGTGAAAGTATTCTATACAATAAATTTGTATAAGACTAAACTACAAAATTTTTCATCTCTTTGTTAAGTTGTCAATGGAGAGATTTAAATATTGGACAAAATGATTATATACAACTTAACTTGATTAAATTATGAACTCGTGAATTTAGAGCTACCTGAGTAAAAATGATTTTTATAGTCCATTTAATAAGGTTTCGATTTTGGAGACTTGATCAATAGGGATTTTAGATTTGTTATATATATATATATATATGATCCATTGGGGATTTGAGATTTGTCATATATATATATATATCTATATATATATATATATATATTAAATAACATTTTATTACATATATTAAGTCTCATTGGGGGAGTTCAACTAACATATTTTGAAATCATCAATTTATATTTATTGTATTTTATATATTAAATATTAGTATATTGTGTATTATATAATTAAAGGTTTGGATGAATTTTAAATGAGATTCCAATTGATTAAATGCATATTTTATGACCCTTGAACCATGAGCCTCGTTGAGTACTAA
>NW_019268541.1:3668054-3669808 GCF_002738365.1 Cucurbita moschata
ATTTGAAAATATACACAAAAGCGCATGGTCAATGGAAATGGGATTTTGAATATGTTTTGAACAAAATAGTGGAAAGATTCCTGGATTGGAACTGGGAATATATCTTTGGCTGATCCAAAGATTTTCCACCATTTGATGAACCAAAACGGGTAATGAATTTTATGGGCATTTTGGCAGAATTGAATGAACCATGAATGCTCATAATTTTGATACCAAATGACATTAAACCATGCCATCTGATAGTCTCTGTATGAGTAAGAATGAGGAACAAAAGGTTTTGAGAATGTCTTTTCCGTGTATGGGTCTTGATTCCAATACGTCGGATTCATGACTTTAAAAATTTTTAATTTTGANGAAAATTTTAGTTGATTAGTGTAATATGGAACAACATAGAGTTGAAATACAAGAGGATTATGTTCAAGATCGTAACCTAAAAAGTCTATGCGGATAAAGTTGGATACCTTATCTTAATAACACTACTTAAACATGACTCACTTTATATTATTCGGTACAAATGATTTGATCAAAATTATTCATGTGAAGATGCAAGTGAAAGTATTCTATACAATAAATTTGTATAAGACTAAACTACAAAATTTTTCATCTCTTTGTTAAGTTGTCAATGGAGAGATTTAAATATTGGACAAAATGATTATATACAACTTAACTTGATTAAATTATGAACTCGTGAATTTAGAGCTACCTGAGTAAAAATGATTTTTATAGTCCATTTAATAAGGTTTCGATTTTGGAGACTTGATCAATAGGGATTTTAGATTTGTTATATATATATATATATATGATCCATTGGGGATTTGAGATTTGTCATATATATATATATATCTATATATATATATATATATATTAAATAACATTTTATTACATATATTAAGTCTCATTGGGGGAGTTCAACTAACATATTTTGAAATCATCAATTTATATTTATTGTATTTTATATATTAAATATTAGTATATTGTGTATTATATAATTAAAGGTTTGGATGAATTTTAAATGAGATTCCAATTGATTAAATGCATATTTTATGACCCTTGAACCATGAGCCTCGTTGAGTACTAAATGTTGCGACGTTCTTCCTAACTTAGGTTGGCTTTAGGATGGTTGATGGTTGGTATGATGAAGAAACATGCAAGGCGAGGTGGAGCCGGGTGCCTTCAGGCATGCGACATGAACCTTGTTGAGTTCGGGACGTCGTGGTGATGCCTCTCAGCCTAAGCCCTATGGTGACAGCGGTGTGGTGGCAGAACATGCACGGTGAGGTAGAGTCGGGTGCCTTTAGGCGTGATATGAGCCTTGATGGGCATCAGATGTTGTTGCGTTGCCTCCCAACCCCCCCACCACACACTTTCCTTCACCCTTTGTACACAGCTTTTTGTATGTTGCGAAATTAAGGCCCTAGGAAGTGTTAGTAGGGATGTGGGAGTTGCTCGGAGCGAAGAATTTTGAGTGAAGTCAAGCTTATGGGGATATCGTGAGTCAATACACTTGACTTATATTTGATTTTGTTTTTAGAAGATTGTTTTTGTGGTGCAAGTATAGGAAATTTAACTTGTGGAATATATTTAAGGAATAATAATTTGTGAAGCAAATTTAGATGATAATATCTCGTGGGAAGACATTTAACCTCTAGATTTTTAAGAAAATAAATAAAAGAAAATTTCAAAATATAAATAAAAAGAGAAAAAAAAAAAAAAAAAAAAAAAAAAAAAAAAAAAAAAAAAAAAAAAAAAAAAAA
>NW_019268541.1:3670325-3676266 GCF_002738365.1 Cucurbita moschata
AAAAAAAAAAAAAAAAAAAAAAAAAAAAAAAAAAAAAAAAAAAAAAAGAGAAAGGAGAGGCACAAGCTAGAGAGATGACAATATAGCAATATCTCTCTTAATAGTTTAGAGTTTAGCATGATACTTAGTTTTACAATTTTAACCGTGAAATATGATAGAATTAATATGTTTAGAATTAATATGTTGATTTACTACTCCTTGTTTAAGTATCTTGAAATTGATGTATAATACGTGTTTGGGAACTTGTGTATGCCCAAAACAATGATATGTGCTCTAGAAAACATGTTATGTGTATGTTAGACCATGCATTGCTAGTGTACGTTCTTATGGTGCTTGAATCTAGTTTTAGATTCCACATAACATTGGGTTGACTAGGTATCTCATAGAGACGATTAGGGTGCAACATCTATTCATGAACTAGCCAAGAAGGGTTATGGACTACTTGATGCACAAAGTTCAGTTGTCACCCATAAAAAATTCCAAGAGATATAGAGGGTATACCACTAAGTTAGCTACAATTGTGTCTAGTGGGGAGCCATGACCTTATACGTTCTAACTTGGGAGGGTGTGTGAATAGACATATTACTGTTTCTGCGTGAAAAGACAATGTAACGGGTAGTTTATTATTTCTGCCTGAAAAAAAGCAATGCAATAAGTAGTTTATTGTCTTAGCCTAAAAAGGCCATATGACAATAGTTTATTGTTCCTAAAACAAGTAGTTTACTATTCTAACCCGAGGAGGGTGTACTAACAACAACTTATAGTTTTCACCTAAAAAAAGGAGATGCAGCTGGTAGTTTACTGATATTAGGAATAAACAATTGTTGTCCAACACCATTAATACAACCTATTTTGTAATTTTCACAAATGATTTGGTCCAAATCGTTCATGTGGAAACAAGTAAGTGGGGTTATCATATGCAATGAGTTTGTATAAGACTAGATAATAAAATATTTAATCTCTTTTTATAAATCTGTTAACTGAGAAATTAATATTTCACAAAATGATTATATGTGACCAATCTTAATACGGAGTGAGTAACGAACTCTTTCCTTTGAGAGCTTTTCTTTTGATTTGCTTGAGTGAGAATAACTTTTGTAATTGATTCAATATGTCTACCATTTGAAAGACTCGAGTTGAGAACATAATTTCAAAAGATAAAATTCACTCCTTTCTCCAATAGGATGAGTAGTTGAGTAGTTCTATTAAATGTTTTTTTTAGACTTGAAAAATGAGATGGAAATTGGAAAATACTTGAGAGTATTTCCAACAAAAGTTTGCTGGAGTCTACAAATTCATAAAAATCTAGAGTCAAATCCTAAACTCGAGCATTTTTCATCTCTGCCTCCACCATCTATTGCACTACAACGCTCTCATAAGCTGGTTCAAAATTAGATAAAAAAAATCGGCTAAAGCCAACAAAGTAAGTGACCTTATTGTCGGCATGATTAGAACTGATGTTGTGTATTGATACATGCAATGTGGTTCTGCATGTGTCATATATATTTGATATATGTGAATTGTTTATGAAACGATATGACTATGATATGTATATGTTACGATGTGTGAATGATATGATAACTTTTATGGTATGTTGCTTTAGATGCTATGTTTGAGGTAAGATACGAGAAGGATGTGCTAAACGTAATGTAACGATATGACTAAGACATGTTCATGAACAATATGGTTATGTTATGTATACAAAACGATATGATTATGACGGGATGATGAAACAATATGGTTAAGATACGTTCATGCAACGATATGACTAAAATACGTTCATGAAACGATGTGAGTAGGATACATTCATGAAATGTTATGGCTAGGATACGTTTGGGAAACGTTATGATATGTTTATGAAACGATACGACTATGATATATATAGGAACGATAAGACTATGATAAATTTAGAAAACGATATGACCAGAATATGCATATGGAACAATATGATTACGAAGCGTTTACAAAACGGTATGACTATGATAGGATATGGAAACAAAGTATATATTTATATATATTATAATATGATATGAGAATTATACGATATATGTTATGATACGATATGTTTGTTGAATTGATATATCTATGATATGATATGATGAAGGCATGCACGAGATATGCGCATGAAAACATTATGACATGACATATATGTGTAATATAAATGATATGATTGACATGCAAAATTTGAATGAATCGAGCTTAGTTGGACATTTAGTTGAGTTATTTGGCAAAATTTCAAAACATATATGCTGAACTATGATGCAGTAGAAAATCTAGGAACACTGCTGGCAAATCTGGGAACAAATTGCTGACCCGGGTGCTGAAGCAATTCAGAAAGCAAATTTTCGGGGATGACATGAAAATTTTAATCCACATCAGCAATCCGAGTGGGTCGTTGCCTACCCAATTAAGAATATCCTAGATAGACAATTTATTTATCTTCGGCTCTAAATGGAAAGCAATGGACAACATAAAAGAAAAAATGATTCACAAAAGAAAGGAGAGCCACATTTGGGAGCAAAAATCGGAATAGATAGCGACTATGTTCCTGTGTACTGTTTACCTTAATCCAGCCATTGTTGACCACGGAAAGAAAAGAAGACCAAGAAGGATTGATTAGGGCAAAGAGGTGGACATGAGAGCTCGAAGAAAAAGAACTTCTATTGAAAAACAACAACATAGCTTGATAACTCTCTAATTCCTTGTTCTTTTTTCTTATTCTATCGATTTTATATGATTGAGATGTGGGTTTCTCTGTTTTATTCATTTGTATGAAGAGCTAAATTTTATAGGGGAGATGAGAGATTTGTATGTAATTTAGGTATGTTGACGGTATGATTTTAGTTTATTAAAGAGTTGTTAATAATTTACATGTGTGTTTAATTAGATACTTTACGTACCTAATTATTCTCTTATGTTCGGAAGAAGAGAGGGAGCAATGAAATCTTCTTTAATACTCTAGTCCCGTTGCAATGATATTTGAACGTAATAGAAGGGTTATGAATAATTATTCTCTTAGATCCTAGAGCCTTGTTAATAGAAATTAAAAAACGATTATAGAAATAATCACGATGCATGTCCTCGAAAGTGGCCTTGAGAATCTATTAAAATGAACTAAAATCTACCACAAAACTAAAAAACTTATCTATTTAATCTGTCTTGGTCGTTTATAGCAGTGACACTCTCCATTAATTTTTTTTAATTAGTTTAAAATCACCGACACCTATTCGTGTCGAATATTCTACAAAAACTCACTTAATTTCTAATAGAAAAGATATGTACTCTATAGAATTGATAATTTACTTATTACATGCTACTTATGATAGTGTATACTTGAACTTATTTTTGTGAATTTTACATTATTTTATTATATGCTATGAGTCTGGGGAACGATCATTATGTTTAACATAACACTGTCGTGATGGTTGTCATTTCTAACGGGTGTCCGACATCAACAACTACCAGAGGATGCTCGCCAGACTAGAACGGGCCCAAGAGGTGTGCAGACCGACTGGTGGGTCTATATTTGCACGTGTGGGCCATGTGTAGAGAAAATTAAATGTAACGACCCGAATTTTTCTACTTAATTTAAGGTCGCTACTATATACGTACCATAAACATTGAATGCGGAAGACTTCATTTAAATTTCATAAAACATAACCTTTATCTTAAAACACAGCCATGGACTTACGTGTTTCGAAAACATCTTTAAAACGACACAACAAAAGACTATGAATAAGAGTTTAAGTTAAAAACATCCTATTCTAGCCTAAGACTAAGAAAATAAATACCACTACCCTCTACATGTGCCATGGTCTCGAGTTGCGATGTTGTCGTCCGCCGTACAGGAATGTCTTGCCTTAACCTGAAAGATGTAGTAGCACATGGCTTGAGTATTTAAAGAAATACTCAGTAAGTGACCCCACTATTGGGGTTAAATGCAACAATCACATGCAATGAAAGGATGGGACCTATCTTTCGTTTCGTTTCGTTTCGTTTTTCCTACGGTGCTGTCCTAACGGGTAATTTTGGACGTGTACCATATACTCTACACACAGCCCATACGTGTGAGTATGGGCTCACCAGCTAGTTCGCACACCGCTGAACCACCTTCCTTATCCGGTGGGCATACTCTGGGAGTCCCTTAGGCCGGATACCCGCTAGAACTAGTAACCGTCACGGCAGCGCTATGCAAAGCATAACGATCGTTGTCCTGCCATTGGATGTACGCGTCCGTACCCTCGTGATGGGATAGGGGTATCCCCCAAATGCATGAGCACACAATGCATGAGGTCCCAAAACTTTTCCATTTTCATTATCCTTTAATACAACCCCGCTAGCATTATGTACATATCATATCATTTTTCATATCGTTTCAGATATCGTTCATCATTCATGTCATATCGTTTCTCATTCTTCAATTCTCAAATCATACATACTTCTAATGGGGTTATACTTCATGCCATTTATCGTAATTTCGTGTCATTCATATCATGCTGTATACACACAATGTAAGAGACCTAACATAACGTTCTATGCTTTTAACATAACATTTTATCATATACATATCATACCTTAACATATTGCATCACATTATATCATATCATAAACGAGTCATAACGTAAACACTTCATAGTCATATCATTCTCTAACTTATCATAGTCTTAACGTTCTTATACCTATCACAGACATATCATTACGTGAACATACCTTAGTTATCTCATCACAAGAACTTAACCTAATGCTATCATTCTATCAATCTATCACAAACATATCCCTTTCTACCCGTAGCCTATGTAACGACCCTAAATTTCCACATACTCAGAGTCGCTACTAACGTCTCATGCTCATCTATAATGCGGAAATATAGCTCTTACATGAACATAATTGATAACGTAAATTTAAAAAAAAAACGTTTAAAACAACTTCTCCGGAAAACACAGCCATGGTCTTACGTGTTTAAATATGAAATACTGAAATTTAGAGAAAACAAAAACAAATACAAAATAATCTAAAACAATGAAATGTAAAACAACCTGTTCTAACTTAAGACTAGAAATTTAAATATGAATCTACCCTATGCACGTGTCACAGTCTCTGCTCGCGATGCCGCCGTCCTCCATACAAGTGCGCCTTGCCTTTACCTGAAAAATGATGTGGCACACGGCCTGAGTATTTCAAAGAATACTCAGTAAGTGGCCCCGCTATAGGGGCCATGCAAATGCAAACACATGCAATCATGATTTAGGGACCTATCTCTAATCATCTTAGGGGTGGCCTCCAGTCTCGGAAAATTGGATGTGTAGTACTTCCCTACACACGACTCACACGTGCGAGTGTGAATCCCCAGGGCGCTCGCACACCCCCTGGACCCTCTGGTCAAGCTAATCTGTAGCGACGTCCGGAGGTCAGCGGAACCCCATAGTGTCATGCGCCTCATGAACACCCTCATCTGTGTGCTTTCGCACCTGTGCGCATTCGCGCTCATCATAAGGTGCGCGTCCGCACTCATCATCTCTAGGGGAAGTAGCCCTATGCTTATGAACATACAAAATGCATGAGGTCCCTCTAAATCCATCGTAATGTCTCTTCTGACACAACCCTCTAGTCTCATCTCTTTGTTACTCTAGGTAACGCATACTCGTAGATATTTATATTAATATCATTTTCATGCTCTTAGGGTTGTGTCCTACGTCGATCTAACGACATGATGCAATATGGCACTCATCATCATCTAGCATGCTCAATATGGAAAGTATCATCATATTAAGGTAAAAATCATGCAATCATCGTGCTCATCATAATGCCACAACGTGCGTCAAACATATCAAGCGTCACTCAACAAAATATGTATATACCGCACATATCATCAAGCATCATAATCCACACATCATCATAACTCATACAATTATTTAGCCTATCCTATAGTAAGGCCACTTAC
>NW_019268541.1:3677821-3733105 GCF_002738365.1 Cucurbita moschata
CTTTTGTTTAGGAACTTTCACTTGTTGACAAACTAAGCACTCGCTCACAAACTCGGCCATGTCCCTATTCATGCTCTGCTATCAGAAATGTTATTTAAAATCTTGGTACATTTTTGTACCTCCTGAGGGCATGGCAAATGGCGAGTTGTAAGCTTCCGTTAGTATCTCCTTCCTTAACTTCTCTGGGACACATAGGCCTCCCTGATACAATAGTCCTTCATCTTAGGTCTTCGAGAATCCATTTACTAGACTCTCAGCTAGCTGGCTTAAGACTTTCTGTAGGTTTGGATTCTCTCGTTCGGAGGTCACCATTCTTTGCCAAAGTGTAGGTTGCACTGTAAGTCGGGCCAGTTGTGCTATTACTCTCTCGGTCGCTACAACTATGTTGGCTCCCTCGAATTTTCTTTGTACCCTTACTTCCCTCGTAATGAGGGCCGAAGAGTGGGCCACCTTTCTACTCAAAGCGTCTGCGACCACATTTGCTTTTCTAAGGTGATACTGGATATCTACATCGTAGTCCTTCACCAATTCTAACCACCTTCTCTGTCTCATATTTGACTCTTTCTGGGTGAAGAAATATTTAAAATCTTGTGGTCGGTTAAACTTTGAATTTTTCTCTCCATACAGATAGTGTCACCAAATTTCAGCGTGAACACTACAGCGGCCAACTCCAGGTCGTTGGTAGGGTAATTATCTTCGTATTATTTTAGTTGACGGGACGCGTATGCAACAACTTTAACGTGTTGCATTAACACACATCCTAGTCCATTCTTTAAAGACGTCACTATAGATTACGTACTCTTCTGAGATTTCGGGTACTGTGAGTACCGAGACGGTTACCAATCTCTCTTTTAGGTTTTGGAAGCTTGCCTCACAAGCGTCATTTCATATAAATGGTACCCCTTTTCTCGTTAGCTGTGTCAAAGGCGAGGCTATTCTAGCGAAGTGCTACACGAACCTTCGATAGTATCTCGCTAGTCCCAAGAAACTCTGTACTGGTGTTACCGAAGTTGGGCGTTCCTACTTTGTGACCGCTTTAATCTTAGTAGGATCTACGGATACTCCATCCTTTGTCGCCACGTATCCTAGGAAAAAAAACTTATCATAATCAAAATTCACACTATGAGAACTTGGCATACAACTTGTTCTTTCTTAGGGTGGCTAGGACATTTTAGAGGTGTTCCTGGTGTACCAAGTTTGTTTTTGAGTATACTAGGATGTCATCAATGAGCACGATCACAAAAGTGTTTAGACAGTCCTTGAACACTCGATTCATTAACTCCATTCACAAAGCTGGAGCATTGGTGAGGCCAAATGACACCCCCAACGAACTTGTAGCGATCATACCTTGTCTTGAATGCTGTCTTTGGTACGTCTTTTTCTTTACTCTTTATTTAATGGTAACCTAATCGCAGATCTATCTTAGAAAATATCGTTGCCTCTCTGAGTTGATCGAATAAGTCTTCTATTCTAGGTAGAGGATATTTGTTCTTTATGGTTCTCTTTTTTAACTCTCTGTAATCGATGCACAAATGCATCGATCCATCTTTCTTTTGAACAAACACTGGCGCAACTCAGGGGATTATGCTAGGTCGAATGAACCCTTTTTCCCGTTAGTCTTGTAATTGCGCCTTGAGTTCTTTCAACTCTGCTAGCGCCATGCGATAGGTGCTTTAGAAATAGGCTCAGTTCTCGGCTCGAGTTCGATGATTAAGTCGACCACTCGAGAAGGGGGTATTCCAGGTAGGTCATCCGAATACACATTTGGGAACTCATTTACGATGGACACGTTTTCTAGGGCCTTTTCTTTTCCTCTTACGTCTACGGCACATGCTAATATAGTCCAACCACATTGTTGGACTAATCTCTTTGCTTTCATCATCGAGACTACCTTTGGGGGTAGCCCCGGTATTTGTGCCTTTAAATTTAAAGCTAGGTCCCACCGATGGTGAGAATATCGCCTTTTTTTTTTTTGCAACATTCTATAATAGCATGGTTTGCAACTAGTCAATCCATGCCTAGTAGTACGTTGAAGTCGGTCATCTTTACTACTATTAGGACTACGCTTAAAGTTTGGTAAGCTACTATTGCTTGATCATTCTTTACTCTATCCTTAGTTACTACGTCTACCCTCTCAGGGCTGCTTTCCGACCATACATACAATAAGGGTTCTAATTCAAACCCTATCTCTGATCCCTCTCGAGGTGGGCTCTCTTCAGCCTCATCTCGTCCTCTATATCTTATAAGAGGTCGTCCCCTTCCTCGTCTTACTCTTTCGCATGGTCTAGGCAGCATGGTTCTAGAAACCAAGATAGCATCTCTTAAGTCTAAGGCTCATTACCTATGAAATTATGCTATGCATCACATCTACTAAATTCACATCATATTGCAAACAAAATCACTCAGCATGCAACACATCACATCATGCTCTTAAATAAATACGTGAAATATCACAACAATTTCAGTAACATTAACATAAAAATGCATGCAAGTTTGAAAACGTTTCTTTTTTCTTATCTTGTGCAAGACGTACCTGACGGTGACGGGGCATCGACGTTGGGACCATGGAACGTGCCAAGCCTACATTGTAGGCTAGTCTACAGAATCTAAAACCTAGAGCTCTGATACCAACTGTAACGACCCTAAATTTCCACATACTCAGAGTCGCTACTAACGTCTCATGCTCATCTATAATGCCACAACGTGCGTCAAACATATCAAGCGTCACTCAACAAAATATGTATATACCGCACATATCATCAAGCATCATAATCCACACATCATCATAACTCATACAATTATTTAGCCTATCCTATAGTAAGGCCACTTACCTGGTTGGCCTTAGCCGAAGTATTCCCTAATTTAATTAACGTAAGCTCCCGTTCCTCGAGAGCTGCTCCAAAGGTTGCTAGAGTTCGCTTCATATCGAACCGTTCGTCACCTTTCGTTAGCATTTCACATTTTAATTAATAATCCAACTAACAATGTGAAATACAGCTCTAAAACGGTCTCAGTAAAAATCGAATTTCACGTTTTCATTGTTTCTAAATTTTGGTTGGGTAGTAAAACTTAAATTGAAAATATGTCAATATTATTTCATGGTGCTTCAATCATTCAATCCAACTATGGTTTGTTATTGGTACAAATAATAATAATTGCTCACATCTTCCATTTTCCTTCTTTCTATCTTCTTTTTATTTCATATGAATGACTATGCAGTTATAAAATAATATTCAATCAATTCTGTTTTCTTCTCCTCCCTAGCATGACTATCAATCAACAGGAGCCATTTTCAATATTTTTTTTTCTTCTCTTTCCTAAAAACTACTATCATTAACAGAAGCCATTTTCTATTCTATTTTCTTCTCTTTCATTTTTCAATCTATTATGTTTTCTTCTCTTTCCTAAAAACTACTATCAACCGAAGCTATTTTCCGTCTCTTCTGTTTTCTCCTCTCTCTCAAATGACTATCCAATTCGATTAGTCATTTTCAATCTATTTTAATTTTCCTCAGTAAAAATGCCTATGCATCCATCAATTATGATTTTCTTCTCTTTCCTAAAAATGATGATTCAATTTAGATGCAATTCATAAAGCTATTTTCAATCAATTTTGATTTTCCACCAGATATCCAAAAATCTAAATAATTGAAAAGAAGATCTAACATAACTTTTCTATCTCTTGCAAAAGATAAAAGAAAAGAAGATCTAACTTACCGATTACTTTTCCATCTCTTTCCATTCTTATTAAATCTGCTTGAAGTGAAGGCCATCTTCAATTCTTCTCTCCCAAAATCTGTGTCTTTCCTTTGTTTCTGTCTCTCATTTTTCCCTTCTCAAGATCTGCCATTTTTTTGTTTCTGTTTTGTTTTTTTAGATCATTTTGCAGTTGCAAGAGGTGTCCGGGAGATATTTGGGGAAGGTGGAGAGAGAGAGTGATAATTTACTTTTTTTTTTTTTTTTTTTAATTATAATTTACTTATTCTTATTATTATCTTTTTTTTTTCTTTTCTCTTTTTTTTTTCGGGTCGTTACAGCCTAACCGTATTCTTCCATCAATCTCTCTTATCCATATCACTCTAATATGTAACCTAACCTTAACGTTTCATGAACGTATTTTACTCCTATTGTTACATTTCGTTTTATGCATCATTCTCGTATCCTATCTCAAACATATCATTGAACACATCGTACCGTAATTATTATCACACATATCAATATATATGACGCGCAGAACCACGGGGCATGTGTCAATAGCAAATATAATTATGTCGATAGTAAGGTCACTTACCTGGTTAGCTTAGGTTGATGTTCCGTCGTTATCCTTAATGAAAGTCCATTGAAATCCAAGTAACCTATGTAAGCCCATGACATCAGTTTCAAGTTTGAATTTCTACAAAATTGTTTCTCTAATTTATGTTGATCTATGTGTTATACTTCATACGAACATTAGAGTCTTTGCCTGAGTTAGGTCTTGAAATATTTATATATGTTTGTTATAGTATTATTTTCCTTCAAACCATTTAATACTCATTAAAATTTTCCAAATATTCTATTTTCTGTTTAATCCGTTTAACATTTTTCAGATAATTTCAATTATATTCACAGTGTTTCTCTTTTTTTCTTTTATTATCCTCTGAGGATGACTTTTAATATTATTAAATAAAATAAAAGGAAATCTACCTCTCTTAAAATCCAATCTCTTCCTAACAAAACTAAATCTAAACTTTCTTGTGTTTGTTTTGGCAGGAGAGAAGAAATTCTGATGTTAAATCTGTTTAAACCTTTTTTATATTTTTGTTTGTTACCCTCAAATCTCTCTCCCAGTAAATGTTGATCATCCCTATAAACCATCTCCTGTAAATTTGATGTGAGACATTGGTGTGAGGTATGTTGAGGAGAGATGATTGATGATTGGGAGAGAGACTAGAGTTAGTTTATTTACTTATTTATTAATTTATTATTTTATTTTGTTTATAATAATTTTATTTGCTTATTTATTTATTTATTATTTATTTATTTGGGCTCTTACATTAAATACGCATATAATTGCCCATTAGGATAGCCGTTGTTGGAAACTAGACTGATATAATAGGTCCCATTCATGAAATTGTATGTGTTTGTATTTAATCCCAATAGTGGAGTAACTCATCAGGTTTGTATTTAAGAGAGTACTCATCGTGTAAATTTCAACACATATTAGATTAATAACATGACATAGCTTCACGGCATAGCATAAACTTAAACATAAAGATAGTATACATCATACAATCATAAAATATGACACGTGCAAAGCCATGAGGCAAGAGTCGTTCATACAACAATCAAGTCATCCCGTCAAGCCAGCAATAAGGCCACTTACCCAGTTGGCCTAACCTGAAAGTCACTATGAGACAATATTAATATCCAATCTAAAGCCTTTTGACAAATCCTCTCCATTAGAAGGATCTTTTTTCATGTGCCATCCCGACCATGATTTTCCTCAGCAATGATTGGTTCGACGAGCGTTGAAACCTTAAAATTAAATCTCCACTAAGCATAGTGCTAAAAAAGCACTACCAAAACCTCTCATTATTTTGAAGTAATGGAGGATTTATTTTTAATAATTAAAAATTTTAAATTTAATATTATGTTCCATTATTATATCAATTTGATTGTGAATTTTTGTGCGCATGGGTTGAATTTTTTGAATGGAACATTCTTAGTGATGTTTTAATGCAATCACTTTTCACCAACTCTTCACTTCATAGCCTTACTTCCAACATTTAATGATGGGATATATCAATATCGTTACAACAAAAATTAAAATCGATAACCGATATTCGAATTCTCACTCTACGTTGTTGTTGAACAATTAAAGTTTAGTCTATTCTACTCTAGTTTACGAATCATAATTGTGATAAATGATTATTCAAAATGATGTCGGATTTCATAATCTACCCCTTGGGGGCCAACGTCTTCGTTAACACACCGCTCCGTGTCTACTTCTCACACCATTTGTAACAGTTCAAGCTCACCGTTAGCCGATATTGTCATTAACCTTATAATTTTAAAATATTTATGAAAATAGTTGATTATCAAACTCTTTTCAGTATTTCGATGCTAATTTAGGTGGTCAATTTAACTTAAATCACATAAAATAAAATTAATTATTTGAATTTAATCCACAAATCTTATTTATTCAAATGAGAGTTAATCCAATTAAATTAAAATTAATCACTAGATAACAAATTAATCTTGAAAACATGAAGTAGTTATGTTTTAGGTTAATAATGTTATGGATAAAAATGTTCATATGACTCGATAATCTGGTTCACTCGAATTACATAATTTAAATCATAAAAAGTGGATGGGGTTAGATTTGTTTTCCGAGTTTGTGTTGGGTTAAATTTCTTAACAATAAAAAATTTGGGTCGGGGTTGACATTTTTTTTGGCAGGGTTATCCAAACAGTAGAGTTAGAACTCAATCCCACCCTCTAGTTTTAAGACGATGAAGACTAAAAATATTTGACGTTTGTTATCGATATTAGTGATGCATTATGACTAGTGAATATTTTATATTTGAGTTATCGATATTGGGATGTGAACGCGAATTTAATCGATCCAAAATTTTAGGTTAATCGAAAAAAAATTTCCAATTCAATCATAATATTCTTATGAACGTAATTGATAAGTTAGAAATCACACGAGAAGTTCTTTATTCATAGCTGAAGATTAAAGCTATGTAGATTAAGAATAGAAAATCTGGGTCGATTCGTAGGTGGGCATCCAGAAAATGGAGTTACGACCCAATCCAACTCTACTTTACTAAGATTATGATGAAAATTAAGAATATTTGACGTTTGTTATCCATACTAGTGATGCATCGTGACTAGTGAATGCATTCTACGTAAGTTTCATGAGATTTTAGTTATTAATCTAATATGTACGGTGGATAAATATAATTTGCTTAAATAATTAAAAAAAACAACTCGACCTCCCAACCGAATCTGATCCAGAAATAGAGATTGGCTTGAGCTGTGAACTCTACGATGATCAAACGTTGTCTAATTTAGTGAATGATTATGCGTTTATAAATAAAGAAATACATCTAGATTGCTACGAGGCCTTTTGGGGAAGTCCAAGAGCTTATACTCAAAGTGGACAATATCGTACCATTGTGGAGATCGGTGATTCTTAACAACTCGTCAGCTAGCTAACCAACCTAATCAATCCGAAATTTTGAATTAATCTAAAAAAAATTTCCAACCCAATTTGATTCGATCCGTCCCGTGCAAACATGCATCGTTACTATGAACTTTCAAAGTTAGAAATCCCACTAGAAGTTTCTTTTATTCATAGCTGAAGATGAAAGCCAATACATATGATGATCATCATGATCATGTTCTAGTAATTAGAGGGCTCCCCAAACCGGCGCTGAAGATAGGCAACAACATCAGCATCCAATTGGAAAGCCTTCTGAAGAACATCAACAGGAATCAAAGGCTTGGATCCAAACACAGCGTTGGCAATGGTAATAGCCCCAGGGTTTTGGCTGCCGAGCCCAGCAAAGGCAAGCGCCGGTGCACGCCCGACGTTGAACTGAAAGTGAATGAGCCCGACAGGGAACACGAACACGTCTCCTTTGTACAAAAGCTTGGAGAACAGCTTGTTGTCCGGGTTGGAGGTCACGAAGCCAACGAGGAGTGTGCCTTCCATGACCACGAGGATTTCGGTGGCGCGTGGGTGGGTGTGTGGTGGGTTTAGGCCGTATGGAGCGTAATCGATCCGAGCCAAGGAGATGCCGAGAGTGTTGAGGCCGGGGAGCTTGTCTACGTTTACGAGTGTCACGTTTGAGCCGTTTGGATTCTCTGTGTTCCCCGGAATGTTTAGCCCTTGGAATAGGAAATCATTCGCCACCGCGTATTTCGGGTCTTTGCACAACTTCCCATTCACAAATACTACAAAAATAAACAAACAAACAAACAAAAAAATCCCATAAATTTTTAAATTCATCTAACCGAGTATCTCACATTGGCTAATTCATACATCTACATTGGTACGAGATCTCCCGATAGCTTATACTCAAAATTAAGTAACATACCCGGAGATCTAGCATCATTAATTGCAACACAAAAATCTTGCAAAGGACTAGGGTCAAAGGAAAAGGCCATAAAAGAGTGGAAAGCCAAAGCAATTACTACAATTCCAAAACCCTTCATTCTCTTAAATTGCTCTAAACTTTGTTTCTTCTTCTATTTATAGGCAAGAAATACTCATTTTTCAATTATTATTAAATTTGTGTTCATATCATTATGTCCACCCATGTAATCGCTCAATCCACCGCACCTAAATGGTGTAAAAGTTATCTTATTTATAATTAAATAAATTACTAGGATATAAATTACAACTATAAATATCCTTAACAAATATATATATATACACGTTACTCCCATACAATTATTGTTTTTTTTTTATAAATTATTATGTTATAGTATTATTATTTAAAATTGTAATATATATATATATTGGAATGTAATTATTTTAAAATATATTGAGATTGAGTCCAAGTTTTACCTCAAAGTTAAAATAATAAATAAGTATATATTTAAAATATTTACATTTTATTTTTATTAAAAACATAAAAGTGAATAACCAATTTTAGCCGCAGATACTAACTCAACCTAATATTTTATAGATGAATTTACTATTTAACTAGAGTTGTTTAGATCGAAAAAATTTACCATATGAACAATTTAGTTAATCCAACGTAACCTTGAATGACTTCGTGCTCATGCATTTCAGTGGTTTAATTCTCACGGTTTTTTAACCAATTAAATTTTAATAAGTATTGAATTTAAAAGTTTTGAGCTCATTTAGAATCAATTTTAATTATTATTTTTAAATAATCTAATTTAATAAAATTTTAATAGTAAGTAATTTGTATAATTATTAGAATGAAGTTAGATTTTTTTACAATAATTCAAAATCAAATATTAATCAAATCTTGCTATATATTATGAAATTTGATTTAATATATAAGGTTAGTTGGAGAATATATATTATATAGCGGTAATCAATTATGATTTTTTTTAACTTGAGGGGCAGGATGATATTTGATTTAAGATATAAAGTTAGTTGTGGAATATATTTTATATAGCTTTCTCTCATTTTTAGGAATTGGTTTGTAATATATTTTATGTTTGTGATGTCCCACGTTCGTTCGGGAGGAGAACAAAACACCATTTATAAGAGCGTGAAAACCTTCTCCTAGCAGACGGTTGTGAGGGGAAGCCCAAAAGAGAGTCTAAAGAGGACAATATCTGCTAGCGGTGGATCTGGGTCGTTACAAATGGTATCATAGCCAGACACCGGACGATGTGCCAGCCGCCAACCTTCTCGCTGTTCCCCGAAGGGGGTAGACATAAGGCGATGTGCCACTACGGATGTTGGGCCCCAAAAAGGGTAGATTTGGGGCGGTCGTACATCGATTGGAGGAAGGAAAGAGGGCCAGTGAGGGCGCTGGGCCACGAAGGGATCCTTAATATGGTATCAAATCAGTAATAGAGAAAGAACAAAAGAAAAGAGAAAAATGACAGATCGGGACAGAGACGACAAATGAATTGGGATCACTTTCCACAAAATATATCATCCTTTTAAGCTCACATCTCAAAGGTTTTAATTTCCGGTGTCTCAATTGTCGAGCACATCAAATCATCAATATTTTTCCTCTCAACAATAAAATTAAGAACATATTCATTATGGACTCCGTTAGAAGCATCTTCAAATTTCTCAAGAAACCTCAAAGGTGACATGCTCAAGATAAGAACCCGTCGACCTATTTTTCCTTCCAACTGCTTCTAATTGATTGTAAACAAGAACTTCACAAAGGCGACATAAGACTGTTGGCCAAATTGATGAGATATCCTTGTTCGGGTTATCCTCTGGAACTTCTTTAAAGGAATCAAGCGCTCATTTGGAAAATTTTGCACAGGCTATAGCAACCGATGGGACACGCATCGCATGGTGGATCTGGAGGAGGCCAACAACACGTGTCATCTTGCGACTAGATCAATGAGTATGACCATCAGTGGAGACATGTCGCCTTGAACCAACCCGGTTCGGTCCAAGGATAAGTCAATACAAACATTTTGTGACAGGGAATCACTTCAATAGAAAGTAAGATTTAGATTACCTTGTTAATCGAATATCTCAAGGCAATAACACTTGTTTGAGATTCGAATATAAGATCGATCATATTAATCTAGAATGATTCTAAACATGGCAACCTAAAATCCATAGAATTGCAAATAAACTTAATCCTTAGCTAAGGAAAAGTAAGAACAGTTAGCCCTAATGATATGAAATCATTTCAAGGAAAAGTAAAATTCAGATTACCTTATTGATCAAATATCTTAAGGCAAGAACACTTGTTTGATATTCGAATCACGCCACAAACAAGATCGATCTATTCAGAACCCTCGATAATATCGCATATTAAGAACACATCCCAACTGTCCAACATGAGTAAATAATTAACTTAAGTTGAGCATAGTTATAAGGTTAATGGAAACTCGTGTCAATATGAAATGATTAATTTGGGGACATTATCCATTTGGAGAGATGAGCATGAGCTTTGAAAATTTAATATCATACATTGAAGAAGAGATGATTTATAAGATATATACCACACTGAAATCTACTAAGTGGGTTAGCTGCTGGTGGGGGAAATAATTATATGTAATGGATTCTTATGACTTGAATTTCAAATCCATAGAATTCTATCTTCATTGGGTACCTACCACTAATGTACAAAGTAACTTATCCAATTCATTGGGATGAATTTAGGGTTTGCTCCAAACAAATTTGAAATAGACGACAGTCATATGATCGTGGTCTCGTGGTTAGAGATTGTCGTTTTATGATCGTAACTTATTTCTATATAAAACCTCATGTCTAGGGTTTGAATTAGGATTTGGAATTCGAATTCGGCACGTGTGATCTGATATTCCCAAAGTTTGGATGAAGATTCGGAATCTGGATTCGCCACTTGTGTGGTCTGACATTTTCCTACATCCACTGCGACATGATCATGTTATTTACTTCTCGCTTCTAAAAGTGAAGACTATTCCCCATATCAACCACTCATATGCATCCTAGCTAGGAAAATTTCAAGGACGTTAGCTAACATAAAATTGCTCCAAGCAAAGCAAGTTTAACTTTAGAGTTTCTATGATTGAGTCACTGAAAAGAAAAGTGCACCTTATTGTTATTGATATAGATAGTAACTTTCAATTCTTATAAGTTTTTCTTAGTCATCCTATCCTCGAGATCGTTGTCATTTGAATATGGTTTTCGTTCATTCATGTACCCTTCTTTTACTCGAATGTCACAATAGACACTACAGTTTAACGATCATAGCCTATTCTAAAGTGGCTTATCCATGACCCACGTGGGCACGGGGGAAGGAAAGTGGACCCAAACTCACAAGGTGAAGCATAGCATATCACTAATCAATTTTTATTGTATAAAGAATGAAGGTAAATGAGAGTATGGGTCCTTTGAATGAGCTATCTCGAATCATATGAAAAAGGCCATGTTTAAGTTTGAAATGGTTGGCATTTATGGAGATGTAAGCTATTCATAAATAAACCCTACTAGGCCTCTAAACACCCTTGGCTACTTGAATTGGTGGTGCAAATGAAATTTGAGGTGCAAGTGGTAATTAAGGAATATGTAGATTTTGGTGGGGTTGTTGACAAATTTAATGTGTATTTTGGGGTAGGTGAGTTGGTCGAAGCGTTTTGGGATAGGTGAGTTGAAAATTTTAATGAGTGTTTTTGCAATCTCGAAAGGTCGTAGTCAGATTGAGCAACAAAGGTTTACGCTCTCTATCCTAAATGTTTACAGAACCTAAAATCCGACTGCTCTAACACCAACATGTTACAATGTAAATTTTGGATCACCTAAAAGCAGGACGCGAGTGACAGACTATGCAATGCAACATGAGTGTATGAGAAGAACAATAGAAAAACTATCATAAAATTTCATGTGAGTTATAACCATTCAACAACTTTTTCAAAATATAATGTAAACATGTACAAATATTCAGTTAGTTTGTAAAAGAGGGAACGAGATTGAGACACAAGTGATGTACATGATATGACTGACTACAACAAATATGTGGAAAAGACAAATGCTCTAGGTCGACACTACTCTGTGGCTATTGAGCTCTCGAGCACCCACTCGCCTAAACCAATAGCTTCATGCACTTGAAAAAAATGTAGAAAGGGTTAAGTGTATAAATATACCATATAAAAAACCTACGGTTCTCATCGCTTCCTTGACCTACAAGGTGACCACGAGCTTTACCTTAGGTTTTAGGTGGAGGACTCTTGTAGTTCACAGACTTAGATAGCTAGCATAGCCTACGTAGTGGTAGCTAGTATAATCAAGTAGGGACAACATGATGAATGTCAACCCGCTCATCATCCATGAGAAGTTAGCATGCGAACCCATTCCATAGGCCATGTAGTCGCCCAAGAGTGGTGGACCCCCTTGTACGTGGCAGCTCCATTGTTACCCGTGTAATCAAAGCCCACCACTAAGATGGATACATCGTGCAAGGTTATCCAAGTGAACTATCAAGTCACACGTTCCTAACTAGCCTCATGTCTAGCTCAACAATATCATACCTAAGTGGAAAGGGAAGTGGACACTCCACAGACATTATATCGGCTGCTATCGACCTAGATGGCTACCTTTGTCTACAAGGTTGTCGAGGTGCTCTTCTAGGTCCCTTGTCATGGATCCACAGCTCCAAGTTTCTCGATTTTGACTCTCCATGTCTTGCTTACGGAAAACCAGGGCTACACCCTTTTATCATCTCTCACAATTCTAATACACTCAGACTACCAAAGGCATTCCATCCGAGATCATCGTCTTGTCAAACTGGCGTTCACACCCTATTCTTATTCTATTTCTACCTACTTACACTCTACAGGAAAAATCACACATTCAACCATCTAGAGTTATTGTACAGTAAATCAAGCATATAGTCACAAATGCTCTTCGGGGCGATAACATCCATCAAATACCTGGAGCACAGATACACAAATTTTCATCCTCTATTTCAGCACGATTATGTACAAGTAGTAGAAAAACAATTCATTACATCATGCGAGAAGTATTTCAGTTATGTTCGTAATAAGAGTGACAAATCTCATGCTTATCTAATCGTCCTAAGTTCAGGTCAAACCGAATCTAGCCACCTAGATTTTGATGTTATAGCATGCATGCAGTACCAAGCAATCGTCATACGTATTACTTCCTAGAATCCGATTGTTGCATGTCTTTTCGAGTTCGATTTCAAGTTAGAAAAGTGTCCAAAAATTTTAAAATTCTCATAGAGGAAGCTAATTCACACAAAAATAGGATCAGTATCAAAATCGAACGGAAAAACTAGCTAACGAACGTCAAACGGGTCAAAAATGGAGCTCCCAACATGGCCACACACACAATCCACGTGCAGGAAGCCATGTGCGAGCAAGACAATCAGCGTGTGGGCAAAGCCTGCTTTCGAACCCCGGCGTGCATAGCCTTCACCTTCAAGATTTTGAAAAAAAATGCCTTAATTTGAGTAAAACCAAGCTCGAATTGGATAGCATCGAGATATCGTCCTATTGATACCCTAAAACACTGGTACACCTTCTCATATGGCCAAAATCTTGTGGATAATACCGTGATCAAAGAGCGCATTAGATATTTACCTAAATCGATAGGTTCTACCATGACATGACCCAATCGTACTCAAAAGAAGAGTTCGATGTTAGCTCAGACAAATCAATAATGCTAACGGAGCTAGTTTCTACTCCTTTCTTCTCCTTTATTGTCATTAGTCTTCTCAACACAACGTTCTCAAATGCCTCCGGTTCGATAGGAAATCAACCTACAGCCAATGACTAGTTCTGCTATGGCACTACATGTTCGTCTATCTTCTTCTAAGCATATCAACCCTCCCTTTCAAAAGTGAGATTTTCACTTACTTGACGAAACGGGAAATATCACTCCTAAATGCATCTTATTATATTATAGCTACAAAAAAACACAGACTTTTAATAACATGGACAGTCACGACGTACGAAAAACGCTATAAAAAGTCTATGATAGCGCTTTTCGTAAGCTATTGTATTCATTGTTTCTCGCTTGTTGCTTTAAGGGGTCTCCCCACTTTATGTGGGTATATATATACATATAAGCTTCGTCGAGAATACCAAGTAGATCAGTAGCTACAGGTTTCCCTCATCCTGTGAGGGAGGAAAGGTTCCGAGATACCTCGAGGCCCTTTTTCGTATATTTCGTCATTAGCAACCTCCTCTTTATCGATCATCAAAATCATATGCTTAATCAGCATATGATCCCTAATTTAGGGATAATCATATTTATGATTCGACATAGTAGATGGATAGCAATAGGGTTGCGTTGGTTCATACGAAGATTTTAAATGGGTATTAGGTAGAAATTAATTAATACTAATTTTTCAATTAAATGAAGTAGGTGAAGAAAGGTTTCATGGTTGGAAAACATTATTGAATTGAATTGAATTAGTGTTCTTAGCTTTTGATTTACTTCCTATAAATTAAACTCTTTCCATCACAAATTCTCTCATCAAATTGAAACATGACAAGTTTTGGTCTCTTTTCAGCTGCTTTACTTCTGGTTTTGCAAGCAACAATGCTTGCCTTTGCTTATGATCCAAGTCCTCTTCAAGACTTCTGTGTTGCAGTGAAAGACCCCAAATTTGCTGGTACTTTAATTCTCTTTTATCGACGGATGTCTGTTTGATGACGATTTTGTTTCGGGTTTGTTGCTCATACGTTTTATTATGATTTATGCTTCTTGTTTCTTGTAAAACGAAACCGAAACCGAAATGTATTTGAGAACGGGTTTTCAAATTTTTTTAAAATTATATAATAATACAATTATCACGGGTTAATGATATGTAACACAATTCAAGTTCCAACCAAAAATTGAAAATTATAGGCTAAATTAATAAAAATAAATTTGTAATTTAAAAAAAAAAATTAAAAATATGCTTGTGTATATTGTCCACATTGGTATGATATTGTCCACTTTGAGTATAAGCTATTGGTTGTTATGAATCACGACTCTCCACAATGGTATGATATTGTCCACTTTTAATATAAGCTCTTGATTTTTATGAATCACAACTCTCCACTATGATCATATAGATTTATAATCAAAGAATACTCTGTCAACTAGCATGATGCCTTTTAGAGAAGCCCAAAGCAAAGCCATGAGAGCTTATGCTCAAAGTGGACAATATCATACTATTGTGGAAAGTCGTGTTCGTCTAACATGGACTCACGGGCATAGTATTCCTCACTTACCCATGATCTTCCACTAAATTAACCAATGTGGGACTTCTCCCCTCGAACAAAGTACCCCTTGAGGCTTATGGAGCTCTCAAATAGCCTCCCCTTAATCGAGGCTCGACTCCTTTCTCTGGAGCCCTCGAACAAAGCACACCCTTTGTTTGACACGTTAGTCACTTTTAACTACACTTTCGAGGATCACAATTCTTTGTTCGATATTTGAGGATTCTATTGATATGGTTAAGTCTAGGACATGACTCTAATACCATATTATGAACAATGGTATGATATTGTCCACTTTAAGCATACCAATGGAGATAGTATTCCTCACATGTAAACCCATGATCTTCTATTACATTAACCAACGTGGGACTCACTCCCAACAGAGGTTTCCACACCCAAAGGGTCGATCGCCGAAGGTTTGTTGAAGGAAGGAAGAATAATTTGTCTTTTCTTTGTTTGAATCACGGAGACACCCAAAGGGTCGGTCCGACCATACGTACCTCGGCTAGATTGAATAACGGATTTTATTTTTTTTGTTGGAATGTAGTATTTGTGAATGGAAAATTGTGCAAGGATCCAAACCTTGTGAAAGCCGAGGACTTCATGTTCCAAGGACTCAACATAGCTGGAACCACAGCCAACAAACAAGGCTCAAACGTGACATTAGTAAACGTGGAGAGACTTGGTGGACTCAACACCCTCGGCATCTCCTTGGCTCGACTTGACTACGCACCAAATGGGCTAAACCCACCGCACATCCACCCACGAGCCACTGAAATTCTCGTGGTTTTGGAAGGCACTCTCCTCGTTGGCTTTGTCACCTCCAACCCCAACAAGCTCTTCACCAAAGTGTTGAACAAAGGAGACGTGTTTGTGTTCCCCATTGGCCTCATTCACTTCCAGCTTAATGTTGGACATGGCCCAGCCCTTGCTTTCGCTGGCCTTAGCAGCCAAAACCCTGGTGTTATTACCATTGCTAATGCTGTTTTTGGGTCTGTTCCTCCCATCTCCAACGCTGTTCTCACTAAGGCATTCCAAGTTGATGACACTGTCATTCGTGCTCTCCAACACCAATTTAGAGCTTAACAACATGGTTACCAAGTACATGGCTTTTGAATAATCATCCATCTCTAAGATATGAAATTCAGAGATAAAATCAGAATAAAGATGGGTTACAAGCACTCGTAGACTCGATCAACATTAAATGCAAAACACACTATTCTAACGTAAGTCTAAGAAATTAAAATACTACTATCTTATGAACATGTCATGGTCTCTAATTGCGATGTCATCCTCAGTCTCAGTCGTACATAAGTGTCTTGCATTTACCTAAAATAAAAGTAACACATGACTTTGAGTATTTGTAACTAACCTCGTTATTGGAGTCATGAAATGCAAACACATGCAACTCATGATCTAGAGACCTATTGTGTAGTACTTCACTATATACTACCCACACGTGCAAGCATGGATCTCCATGTGATTTGCACCTCCAAACCCATCATAGTCGAGCTAGTTGTCTAGAGACATGATGATCATCATCATCATCATTGTAATGTACACACCTATACTCGACCTGGATTCAAATCCGACGGATCCTTTCTTCTTCACCCAAATTGTGTGGGCAAGTTTATTGATTTATTTAGGAGAATTGTGAGTGGTTTTAACTTTTTTTTAAAATTTATAAAATTTGTTAGTGTTTTCTCCCCTATGAATACTCATTGGATTATATTCTATCAGCTCGTAGATTAGGTTCACAGACAAAACCTCTCTAAAGCTATAATTCTACTAGTCATGTGTGCCGTTGTGTCTACCGAAGATCAATTCGACCAAGATGACAGGGAGAATTATATGACATTGACATTGTAAAATTGGTCGGTAAATTTAGATAGTTTGAGACGACCTCCAGGTTCCTAACCCAAAAGTCTTAGCATATTATTTTAGCTATATTAACATATTATAACTTAAATAAAAAAACGCTATAAAATATTTTCATAACAATGTATATAAGCTGTATATTTATACTATATTTAAATATACATTACAACAATATAAAAGAAAAAAAAAAAACATTATAAAAAGTCCCAGACTTTTATAACATGGATTGTCAAAGACTTATGAAAAACGCTATAAAATGTCTAAATAACATTATTTGTAAGCCATATCCACTATTCTTTGTAACGTATATTTCCCACCTCCGACCTAGCCTCCACCTAAATCCCTCCCATGCCACACTTTATTTATAGAAAGAGTTTAAGTACATGAAAAAATATGTAGTACACAAATAAATAAATATATATATATATAAAAAGCATGAATGACAACATTTTATGATATTTTATTTTTTTTAATTGAAATTATATTGAAAAATGAAGCATTATGATTAAAAAATTCTTTCTAATAAATATTTTATTTTAAAATACATTTTTTTAAAAATTGAGAATTAATTTTAGGAAATTGATTTCTAGAAAATTATATAAATAATTTTGCAGGGATGAAAATTAAAATAAGAGACGGAGAAGATTTACTTGTCCCCATTTCATAGACATCTCTAATCGTGCGTTCAACCTCAGATAAGGTAATAAATAATAAAATTAATATGTAGCGAAGATTAAATATATATTATTTAATGAAATTATGGTTGAGAAGAGAAAAGAGCAATAAAATAGCAACAGCATTCCTTCGACGCGAAATGGAAACAAAAAACAAAATTCAAAAAACTTCTCTCTCTCTCTCTCCAATTGCTCGAATTCCCAAATAGCGCAATGCGAGAGAACAAAAAGTACGCAACGGAATGGAGAGAGAAATTGGAGTCGCCATTACCAGATTTCCAAAACGCGATGAATCAATCAACAACGACAGAGGTCATCTGAGAAACAATAACAAATCGCCTCAATTTCTCCTCCATTCCACTTCTTTTATCCAAATCCATACCACTACAGGTATACCTAAGGATTTGAGAATCTGCAGTCACAAATCATCTGATTTCCTGTTTCATGAATTCGTTGATCCGTTGAATCCGTTTCTACCATCCGCGTTTTTCCTTCTTCGTTCGCATGCATCGATTAAGGTTCGAATTCATGCATTTCTGTTTCTTTTCCTCTTTTATTTTTCTTTTGTTAGGTTCGCCTCGTAGGAATCATGTAATCGCCATCTGCTTTAATCTGCTCTGTTTTTCCGTGATTTATTTACAGAGACAGAGAGAGAGAGTTCTCGATTTGTTTTACGAATTCGCATTTTCCGTTTCGCTGATTGTTCTTCATGAGTTTTTTGATTCTTCTATTTGGAATATGGTATCATTCAACGCGATCTCTCCATAACCTATCTGCGTTCTTCTGTATCTGCTGGTATCAATTCGAGTATTGATTGCGTCTTCCTTCTGTTTTCCTTCTCTATGCCTATCAGATTAGGGCGGAATGAACGTTTCGTTGCGTCAAGTTCGCTGGATTCATTCGCCTGGAAAAGAACACCGTGTGTGATTTGGTAATGTTGCTGAATTTTAAGATTTTCCGATGTGGTGAGAGTTTAATTATTATTATTATTATTATCGTTACAAATGTCTTCGTTTACTATTTGATTAATTCTCCCATCAAGATAATTTTATCCTCAATGCATGATCCGATTATTTTGTTGATCACACAAAATTTATTTGAAATTTGAATCCCTCCCGAAACAAAATTGACTTTTAAATGGTTTCAAGATTGAAGCATGTATAATACTTTATTTAGTCCATCTGTGTATAGATTGATAATTATGGATGTGTCATACTTATTTATTTATTTTTTTTTATTCTTGCAGGGGTGAAGATTCAAGCATTTGATCTATTACTCAATAATATATATCTTAATCAGTTGAGTTATTTTTAAGATAAAATATCTATTATCATTTTAAAAGTCAATATTTCGATCTTACACTCTACCACTATTGAACTTAAAATTATGGTACTTAGCATGCAAGAATAACTTGTTAAAAATGGTCAGTTCAATTTTTCTCACAGTAAAACTCGAAATATATTTAAAATAATAAAGTCTCCCCAATGATCATCCAACAACAAAATTATACAAACTATATATATATTTTACTTCAATTTGAAATTGTGTTCACATTTTTTTTTTTTTTGTAACATTCTATTTACATTATGTTATATTTACTATAGTTCTTTTAAGTTCATAGAGTTGTGTCAACTTAGTTATGAGGTATGTAGTTAATTATTATTATTATTATATTCTTTAACGTGAATTGTGAATTTATTTTTGTCATTCAATCAGTTGAATTCAAGTTTTATTTAGAGATATCAAATTTTATTTAGTGAGGTTAAAGTTTCATGGAAATTTGCCTCGAACAAGATAGAAAATTTATGTTTAAACGGAGAAGAATGAGAGAGGAAGTGAGAAAATATTGATTCAAATTAGCTAAATGGGTCGAGGATAGAGTTAGTCTCACTTCATCCCTCCCCGTCTCTAACCCCACTCCTATTCCTGCCTAAAGTTCTACCCCTTACTTTTTATATATTTTTCTTTATTTATTTACTTTATATATATATATATATTAGAAAAATTGTAATGTTGAAATTTATTTAAAAATTAGTTAAACCTAATATTTTTTAATTTTTAATTTTTTTTAAGGATAGTTTAAATTTTTTAATAAAAATTATATTAAAAAATAAAAAAATTTATCTACTAAAATTCTTTAATTTATATATATGGAGAAATTTGACTGGTAATTTTGGTCCCGTCCCCACAAAAGTAGATTGATAAGAATTGATTAGCGCGTTCGAGGGGAGGTGTTGGATGATGAAAGTCCCACCTCGACTAATTTAGGAAATGATCATGGGTTTATAAGTGAGGAATACTAACTCCATTAGAATGAGGCCTTTTGGGGAAGCCAAAGCAAAGCCATGAGAGCTTTGTCTCAAAATAGACAATATCATACCATTGTGGAGAGTCGTCTGCGTCTAACATGTTTGAATAAACATCTCTATTTTATTTTTGTAACCTAACTACCTTCCTATGTGCAGAATTTCGTAGCGTGATTTAATACTATTTAGATCGAAAAGGTGAAACGAGGTGGCGGATGAGCAGACTGGGATGATCGGAGTGGGTGCCGGTGGATTCCACTTCTTCAAATGGGCCATCCTGAGAACAAATTATCCGACCTCGTGGGCTTGGTGAAGTCATGGATGCCATGGCGCTCCGACCCCGAAAACGTCTCCAGAGACTTCTGGATGCCCGACAAGAGCTGCAGAGTCTGCTATGACTGCGACTCTCAGTTCACGTTTATCAACCGCCGGCATCATTGCCGTCGCTGTGGGCGAGTTTTCTGTTCCAAGTGTACTGCAAACTTCATTCCTTCTCCTTCCACTGATCCCACGAATGCTCGGGAGGATTCTGAGACGATCAGAGTCTGTAATTATTGCTTCAAACAATGGGGGAAGGAACCGTCTGCCTTGCTTGATGGCGACAAAGCTACCTGCTCTGCTATTAGTCTGTCATCTTCATCCACCAGCATTGGTAGCACCAAGTCCGGCTACACCTGTCAAAGTGCAATCAGTAATATTCCTTCAACGCCTTGCTCAAATGATCGTCAATATTATGATCCCTTTTGTTCTGGATCCATCGCTGATGAGCAAGATAGTTTAAGAAATGGGAAGACCATTAAACGCTCTACTTCTCTGATGACTTCATCTTCTAGTTATTATGGCTATTGCAGGTATTCTCTCCGGTGTTGATTTAAGATTCAACGTTTAATTCTCATTTGTCTCTAAATAAACCTTAACTTAATTCTTTTGCATTGAGCGGTAGTTTATCATGATATCTAGATAGATAGTGTTCGTATTCGAATTTCTTAATTGAAGTGTTGATATAATATGAAATTTACCATTATCCAACTGGTAGGATGAGAGGTGATTTAAGTTCTTAATTCATGCGAGAGATGATGCTATTGTGTCCCAATTATTTTAATTCTCTTGAAGCTCAACCTGTGCCCTTGTAGTCGTATTCTTACGCAATATGCTTTAGCCGATGCATGCTTATAACTGTGAATAGAGACTATGATACGGATTTTTCTATCATTTTATTGATCTGATGTTTATACTTCAGATCATTGCTAATTGTTGTTGCTTTTATATTTTAGTTATTTATATACTGTTGTATTTTCTTGTTAGGAGTGATGATGAGGATGGTGATTATTATTATGGAATGTGTCGCTCAGATTCCGAATCCAGGCATATCCCCCAGTCTGATCATTATTATTGTTCTGCAAACACTGAAGAAGGTTTAAATCTTGAGAGAGAGAACATGAGTACAAAGGGTTCACCTGTGAATTTTGACACTCAGAGTCCAAGGGGTGATGAGGAATCTAGTGAAGACTCTGACGAAAATGATAAAGGCTCTGAATGTGATTTTCCTACTTATGGCATGCAAAATAAAGATAATGAAGCTATGGATTTTCAGAACAATGGGATTCTCTGGCTTCCTCCAGAGCCAGAAGATGAGGAGGATGAAAAAGCTCTTTTGTTTAATGGTGATGACGATGCCTGTGCCCCAGGTGAATGGGGACATCTACCTTCTTCCCAAGGCAGTGGGGAATGCCCCATGAAGAGAAAGTCCAGTGGGGACTACAGGAGAACTGCAAAAAACGTGGTAGAAGGGCACTTTAGAGCTCTCGTTAGTCAACTTTTGGAGGCTGAGAATCTTCCTGTCGGTGATGAACCCAATGAAGATGGTTGGTTAGATATATTAACATACCTGTCCTGGGAAGCAGCTGCAGTTCTGAAGCCAGATACGAGCAAGAGTGGATGTATGGATCCTGGTGGATATGTTAAGGTTAAATGCGTTGCTGGTGGAAAGCGTACTGAGAGGTAAGTTAACTCCATGGACCAATCATGTCAGCTATAATTTATTGATATTGAATGTCTGTTGATTGCTTGAGGATTGGCTCAATATTTTACAGAGGACCAGGTTTATATTCTAGCGAGTCAGTGATTTTTATTAAGGACTATAGATTTCATTTTCTGACCGAGATACAGTGCTCTCACGATTCTTTTTCTTTTCTTTTTCCCCCCTTTATTTCACTCCTCCTAGGAGTTTATTTCCTTCGAATATATGGTGTATGTTTTATTTCTTTTAGTAAGAAGTTTGTTTCTTGTTCAAAAAAGATTGTGTTCATAGTTGAATCACGTTACTTTATGCACTTATTGACTGTGTTGTTAGAGAAGGAGATTAGCATGATCTTATGGAGTTTGTTGCAATTTTGTTTCGAATGTGCTAAACGAACTCTTCATATGGACTTTTTGAGAGAATATAATATGAGCTTTTAGAGAATCAGTTGGCATCAAAAGGTTCCTTATTTTGAAATGTTTTCTCAAGATTCAACCGAAGTATTGCAGAATTGCCAATACATTTTGTTTACCACGTTGTAGGAGTATGACTCCATGTTGCGTGTTCATTTTACCATTGGAGTAATG
The DNA here is from genome assembly GCF_002738365.1 of Cucurbita moschata. Lineage (NCBI taxonomy): Eukaryota > Viridiplantae > Streptophyta > Magnoliopsida > Cucurbitales > Cucurbitaceae > Cucurbita > Cucurbita moschata. The sequence goes on from NW_019268541.1 coordinate 3,700,665, forward strand.
GTTATTGTGTTACTGTAAGGGTTTTTTGGTTTGATATGACTACTATTCCTTTGCAGTATCATTGTGAAAGGCATCATTTGCAAGAAGAATGTAGCACACCGGCGGATGAGGAAAGAAATATCTAAACCACGCTTTTTTGTCCTTGGGGGAGCTTTGGAGTATCAACGTGTTACCAACCACTTGTCAAGTTTTGATACTTTGTTGCAGCAGGTTTCAAACTGTTTACCCTTATCCTTTTCATTAGGTTTGTATGTCGAAGTTTTATTCTGTAGATTTCATGTACTTCAACTCCTATGTCTTGTTGATGTACTTGCGATCACTAATTATGAGTTTATGGCATTTGGTATACTTCTTTTCATCATGGGTTCCTTGTATGTACATATACAGGAACTTGATCATTTGAAGATGGCTGTTGCTAAGATTGATGCTCATCATCCCAATGTTCTTTTGGTAGAGAAATCAGTGTCTCGCCATGCCCAGGAGTACCTCCTCTCAAAAAAAATCACTCTTGTTCTAAATGTTAAAAGATCACTTCTAGAGCGTATTGCTTGCTGCACTGGGGCAAATATAGTTCCTACTGTTGATCATGTTGCATGTCTGAAACTTGGTTACTGCGATGAATTTCGTGTGAAGACATTTGTTGAAGAGCATGGTAGTGGTGATGGCCAAGCTGGCAAGAAATCAACGAAGACCCTGATGTTCTTCGAGGGGTGTCCAAAGCCTCTATGTTGTACTGTAAGTCTATGTTACAACAAGAAGTATGATTTTGAATGAGAACAAACAAGATAAGCAGTCATGGTCATAATTATTTGTTTCTCTAAACGAAAGAATAAAAGAGAATACAACAAAATAAGTTCCCAAAAAGGAGTCTGTCCTAACTACATAAAAGACTATAATCCAAAAGAATACAACCAATTACACAATTACAAGAAAGCTGAGTGACAGACACCTACAAGGTGGTGTTAAACCTAGCCACCTCCCAAACTTCTTCTTTCGGTCTCTCAATCTCTCTAAAAATTCTGTTACCTCTTCCAATCCAAATGTCCTATAAAATAGTTAAGATATTAGCATGCCACAAAACTTTGCTTTTCGAGTGGATTCTAAACTCTTTCTCCTAAAGGGTGGATTTGAAACTTTGTCTTTATCTGGATGGTTGAGATATTTTTCATTTTGCATGGAAGTAGCTGAGTCGTCTCTGAGAAAATGGGATTAAAATGCTTTCTGATACTTATATAAAACTATCTTCTTGTAATTTTAATTCTTGCAGTATACAGATCTACATCCATTATAATAGATTCTCAGTTTTAAATTTCTCGAGTGGAAAGTAAGTTGGTGGGTATTGCCTTTTAACTTAGGACACAATTCTAAACACAATTAGATTTAAGGCTGTATTTAAAAATTGTGCTAGTTTCTTTACAGTCTCTTGTAGTTTTCTTTTTTTTCTTTTTTTTTTTTTCTCGTTTAAATGAACATTTGAACTCTTGAACAACTTTAGAAGAAAATAAAAATTTTAGAAGAACAGTTTTTTTTCTCTTTCAAAACTTGATTTAGATTTTGAAAACATTAGTAGGAAGTAGACAATAAAACAAAAAAACTGTAATAGTTTAATTTTCAAAAGCCAAATGGTTATTAAATGTAGTGTAAGTATTTTTGTTTGTCACAAATTTAGTGTATTAGATGCTGTGATATTGATTGTATTAGTTTCAATGTTCTCTTCAGTTAGTTGAGTCATTATAGGATGTGTGAAATTGACATGGTAATACAAATCTACAGTAGATTTTTTCTATAGAACTAGCCAGTGCTTCCTCTGCAATGTACATGAAAAAAGTTATAAAACCATCTGAAATAATGTAGACAAATTCTTTTACCTTCAGATTTTGCTCAGGGGTGCCAGTGGGGATGAGCTCAAAAAAGTTAAACATGTTGTTCAATATGCAACTTTTGCTGCCTATCACCTGGCTCTAGAAACATGCTTTCTGGCCGATGAAGGTGCTTCAGTTCCAGAGCTCCCATTGAAGTCCCCAATAATAGTTGGTCTTCCTCATAGTCCATCAAATATAGACAGATCCATCTCCACAATACCTGGTTTTACTTGTCCATCGCCTGTAAAGTCTCCAGAGCCAGAATCCAGTATGGAAACTGGGCAATCCGGAAACGATGCTGTTCCAACTAGAGACTCATCTATGATCAGTCATAATGTTGACAATTTGAACTCTTTAGAGCCTTCCTTGAGGCTAGTGAAGTCCAATGCTACCTCCACTTCTTTGTCTTTTCTGAAGCAGAACGTTTCTACCGCCGACCGTAATTATATGCTTTCCTCCAAACTAGCCTCCGAGGCAAATAGAAATCCAGACAGCGAAGAATATTCAATGGGCATTATGACTATCAAGGAAGAAGCAAAGGAAGATGATGATACAGTTTCTAGTTCTGGTAAAGGTGTGCCTTTGAGTCATGGTAACTCTATTCATATACGCAGCAGTTCATTGGATGCAAATACCCAAAGTTCCAATGATTCAACATGTCAAAGACCTGAAAGCCTTATTGCTAATCTAGTTACCACCAAATCTTCGAGGGAAGATTTCCCCTTGTCTCCTTCAGACCAACAAAACATTTTGGTGTCTTTGTCAACACGTTGTGTGTGGAAGGGAACTATTTGTGATCGTGCTCACCTATTACGAATTAAATACTATGGGAGCTTCGACAAGCCTTTGGGCAGGTTTTTACGAGATAATTTGTTTGATCAGGTAATATAATCTTCTAATGATTATTAACTATTGGAAAGCTCTCATTTATAATATTCCTCAAGTCTCCTGGGAAAGGGTTTATTTACCTCTTGGCTTTTAGGTTCGCTCTTCACTTTTTTTTAGTTATATGCTTAACGGTTTCTTATATATACAAAAGATCAGGTAATAAAAGAAATGTTTTTTTTTTTCCTTAACTGAGTATTATCGATACTATATTTTATCTTCTTACAGAATTATCGATGTCATTCATGTGGTATGCCATCTGAGGCACATGTTCATTGTTATACGCATCCACAAGGCAGCCTTACAATATCTGCTAAGAAACTCCCTGACTTTTTCTTACCGGGGGAACCTGAAGGTAAAATTTGGATGTGGCATCGGTGTCTGAAGTGTCCTCGGACTAACGGCTTCCCTCCAGCCACCAGGAGAGTTATCATGTCTGATGCTGCCTGGGGTTTATCTTTTGGTAAATTTTTGGAGTTAAGCTTTTCAAATAATGCAGCTGCCAGCCGTGTTGCAGGTTGTGGCCACTTCCTTCATAGAGATTGTCTCCGGTTCTATGGGTATGAATTTTTTTCGTACAATTTTACTTCTTCAGCAATGAAGTGTGATTATCGCTGCCTGGTTAGTTCTGAGCTTGACTAGAAATCAGCTAGTTTACTTTATATCTGGTTTTTAATTTCCTAAACGTTGCCTATGTTTGTGTATATTTACAATTCCATATTGAAATGGCAATGACCCAAGATCCACGATTTTGAAAGGTGGGGAGATTCTTTGGATGGTTGAACGTAACTTGGTAGTTGTTACTGCATTACCCATCATCGACCTAGTACTAACGATATTTATGTTTTTTTGTTTTAATTATTATTTTTTTTTTAGACTATAAATTTCTATTTAAAACATTATACTAGCATAGTTGAGGAGGGAATTTTTTAATTAATAATTTTAAATAATGAAACACCACACTTTCATTGGGAGATGAAAGAACACAAGGGCAAACAAAAAGAAAACTCACAAAAGTACGCCACCCTGTACAAAGGAAAGACTAAGAATGTTATTATAAAAAGACTTTGGCACTCTAAAGCCTAAAGAGAAACGTAGAATCTAACAAGGAACCAAACATGACTCGAATACCTCTCCATACTCCTAAAGAATCTATAATTTTTCTTGCCCCAGAGATCTCACTAAATAACAGGCACCCCCTCCTTTTACAAAAGAAATCCATTTCTTTCAAGAAGGCGAATGGAGAAGGAGATCATCTGATGTCTCTTTATTGACAACATTCCACGCTTACTTTGATCATGGTTTTTTTTCTATGAGAGAGCATGTACAAAAGTGGATACCTCAGGGATAGCGGGGTGTTTTCATTCCATGGGTCGGTCCAAAATGATGTGCTTCCTCCATCACCCTCCCTATGGCAAGTTCAGTTGGTGATTAGGTTTTATGTTTTTTTATGTACTTCCAAGGCCCTTTTGTAGAAGATGGAGGGGGTTGATTTTTGTTTGATATAGGAGTATATTTAGCCTTTATAAGATTTCTCAACAAGGCCTTTTTTTTCTTCGTGATGATATCTCCATACCCATTTGGCAATGAGAGTTTTGTTCTTGTTCTTTATCAAGAAAAGACCAAGGCCTCCCTTTTTTGTTGGGAGGTTTATAATATTCCATCAAACAAGGTGTGGGCCATCTTTCCAAAAGTAGTTTCTGAATAGTCTTTCTATATCTGCGGCCACTTTTTGTGGTACTTCAAATAGAGACATGTAGTAAGTGGGGGTGGTTGGAGAATGTGGCTTGTATTAGGGTGAGTCTTCCGCTTTTTGAAGTATAACATGATGACCATGTTGACAGCCTTCTTTCTATTTTTTTAATAATAATCTTCTAGAAGGAAAAATATTTGTCGTTTCCTTTTAGAGGTAGTCCTAGGTACATATTCAACCATTCTCCCTTTTTACAACTATATATGCTAGCAAGTTATTCAATAATCTGTGTGTTAATATTGATGCTCATGATCTCTGGTTTTTTTAGATTGATATTTTGTCTAGAGAATCTTTCGAAGGTTTTGACCGTCTCCATCATGTTTTTTTATGGAAGAGGCATCTGCCAAGTCAGAAAAGAGAATTGTGTCGTCCGCGAACTGAAGGTGGTTGATGCTTAAGCCTTCATTACCAATCTGAAAACCTTGCATTTGTCATTCGTGCCCTTCGTATTCTACTTTTGTCAATAGGCGATTGAGGTAGCTCATTACCATGATGAAAAGAGAAGGGGATAGTGGATCTCCTTGTCTGAGACCCCGTGTGGCATATAAATCTTCCCTCTCGGTCTTCCATTGATGATGATTTAGAAGTTTATGGATGAGATGCATCCTTTTATCCACCTTTAGCATTTTGAGCCAAAGCCTTTTGCCACAAGAATGTTTTTGAGGAAAGTTCAATCAACCTTGTTGAAGACCTTTTCCATGTCAAGTTTAATGACTACACCTTTTTTGTTTCTTTCTTTCCCATTCATCTATGAGTTCACTTGCCATGAGGGATGCAATGAGAATTTGTCGCCCCTCTACAAAAAGTTGTTTGTTGCCTAGTTATTGTGAAGGGGAGAACCTTTTTAAGACGTTCTGATAATACCCTTGCTATGATTTAATATATTCCGTTCGTGAGAATTATGGGACGAAAGTCTGCAACAGTGCAGACATCCAGTTTCTTTGAGATTAGATGTATTCTTTGAGATTAGACTTCGTTTCGAAAAAAATCTTGGAATACTCTTATGATATCAGCTCTCATAAAGTTCCAGCATTTTTTGAAAAAATCTGAGGTAAAACCATCGGGTCTTGGAGTTTTGTCGGAGACCAGATGCTGTATCACCATCCCCACCTCTTCTTTGGTGACAACAACCTTGAGGGAGGCAGCTTGCTGTTGATCAATAGGAGTCCAGTCAAAGATCATGGGGATCGTGGGGAAATTTGCAAAGGACATTGTCCTTTGTATATAAGGACGTGTAAAAGGACATAAATTTTGAGACAATTTCTTCTTTGTTTACTAAACTTCTACATTGTGTGGATAGAATTTCCATTATGGTACTCTTTCGTTTCTTTGTAGCCATGATACGATGGAAAATTTTGGAGTTTATGTCACCTCCCTCTAACCATCATTTTTACATTTGTCTCCAAGATTGCTCTTCCTTTGCTGCCAACGAAATAAGCTCTGCTTTCATGAGCTTTTTCTGTGTGTTGAACTAGTGTGATGGAGTCGGTTTCCTCCATCTGATCAAGAAGAGCAATTTCAGTTAGAAGTTGGTTTCTTTTTGTGGAAATACAGCCGAAAACCTTCTTGTTCCATTTTTTCAAGACTTCTTTTAGTGTTTTAAGTTTGTTGATGAAATCGTGCCCCGGTCATCCACGGAGGGGCGTATTCTTCCATCAGTATTCTACCATTGGCAAAAATTTTAAATGGTTCGACCATATCTTCTCAAATTGGAAGGGCGAATGGCCCCATTTACAGCAACCCATCAAAAGTAGAATGGGATAATGTTCAGATTTAGGTCTATTCAGTCTTTGTACATCGGCGTTACTGAATTTTCCAAGTAGGTCTTTTGTGGTTAGAAATCTATTGATGGCTATCAAGGTGGGTGGAGGTCTGTTGTTTGACCATGTATTGAGTCCATTACTAAGGGGAAGGTCAATGAGTTCAACTTCTCTTATGAAATTGTTGAAGTGTCTCATGCCTCTGGTGACTTTTTCTACTGGATTTGTCATGTGCCTATCGAGAGATATTGAAGTCACCCGCCAAAAGCCAATTCTCTTTACATAGGCATGATAGGTCCGGTAATTCCTGTCATAATAGATGTCTTTATTAAATCTGTAATTATCAACCAGGGTAGTATGTGTGGTTAAGGTGTATAAGCCTTTGGTGACTTCTGAAATGATCAAAGTTGGGTCATTCCACATGATTAAGATCTCCCCGATGTACTTAGGGCATCCAAAGCTAACCAACTAATATGTTTGGCATTCCAAAGGAATTTAACTATCCAACGATCAACATAATTCAATTTTGTTTCTTGAAGAATAACCACAGTGGGACTGTATTTTGAGGAAAAAAGACTTGATTAGGCCTCTCTTTTGCCAATCTCCCAAGCCCTTAACATTCCAAGAGATAATAGAGGTATTGACCTCCCAATTGTGACTGGCTCGATTTCTCATAATTGATGTTTGAAAGGAGGCGAACAATCTCTCTATTCAATTTACTCGGTTTCTTGGCCGTAGTGGGCTTCTTTTTCCCAGATGGAATAGCCATGATGCACATTTGGTGTTCTTTTAGCTATGGTGCTAGGATTTGGATGACCATTGTTGGTGAAGAGTGTCGTTGATATTGGGGTGACCTCTTCTACCTCTTTTTCATTATGCTTTCCTGAAAAAGAGTGTCAAGCTCTGTATCTGCAAGGGTGATCTCTAGCCACGGGTGAGAGATGTTGGCCTTATATGCAGTGGGAGATGGTGGGGCGGTGGAGAGGGGTAGGGGGCTAGATGCATATTCATCGTTCGATTCTTGGTCAATGCCAACAGTGGAAATTTTTGTTCCTAGGACGAGGTAAGTTTTTTGGTTATTTATGATGATGGTACGTTTTTCCGGTGAAGTTACTAGGTACGTTTTTCTGGTGAAGTTACTAATCTGGAAAACATAACACCCAACAACAAAACAGAGGACTTAGCTCCCTGTTGGCGGAGAAACATAATACAAGGGCTGATGTGGATGGATGATGCAAGTGTGACAGTACGAAACGAAGGAAGTGTAGAGGTTGACACAGATAGCCACCGGCAATGTTTCTTGTGTAGTCGTGAGTCAGTGAGAACAAAGCTGTTTCTTGTAGAGTCAGGCAGATCAGTCGATGGTCGTAGTCTTTGGTAGCAGCTACCAGTCTGTAGGGATTGGATGGCGACAGGCGGCCAGGGTTTTAATTTTGGCTCTGATATTATCTAAAAACATCAAGAGAAGACCAATTTCTTTCACATTCACTCCAAAAGAAAATGGTTTCTTGAGTAGAAGAAAACTCCATTACAGTTAAGGAAATAATCTAATTAATAATCACAAGATTGTTGTTTAATTAAAAGAAGGAAATAACCGACAATAATGAACATGAGCATTCTCAATTGTCTTAGTAATGTTTCCACTCAGCTGTTATATGCAAATCTTTTATGGAAAAAATAATCCTTTATCAATGCCAAAGTTCTTGGAAATCGGCAAAATTGTAAGTTTGGGGTTTTATAGCTCAAGACTTACATTTCTGGATATAAAATCTAACCTTTTTTGTCTCCAATTCCAGTTCTTTGGATGCTATAATTTTGACCACATTTTTTTGGTGGTGGCAGGGGGCTGTTCCTTGTAAATGTTTCTCTTATTTTTCTTGCACTGAGAAAGGGAATCGAGGCTTCCGTTTGTTAATATATCTTAGAATGCACAAGTTCCAAATATTTCTCTTGGTGGTCTGTTGAAATGTCAGCATAAAAAACCTTAAAACTATTTGTTGCTGCCTGAAAGAAGACATATTTCTGAAATTTTAGCAGAAAATATGGCCTACCTTTCTGACTGCCTTTTATTTGACATTTTGGCTTCTTACTATTCTTCTGTGGTTAGGATCCTCATGGTCACATTCTGCGACCTGATCCTCAGTTACAGGAGTTTTCCCGCTTTCTATTGTGTCTTATTTAGACAAATTGGATTTTGCGATCTTGAATAGCTACTTTGGCTTTGGGTTAGACCCTTACCATTTGTATTCTTCCATTGATTGGAATGGAAGTTCTTACTAATTTCCTGTTGAAGGAAAAGGCAAAATGCTCGAGATTCCAGTTAAATACATCCTTATATGTATCTATCATTCACATGTGCAGGTTTGGAAGAACGGTTGCTTGTTTCCACTATGCAGCAATTAATGTTAAGTCTGTTCATATCCCACCATCAATAATTGACTTTCACCATAACAATCTGGAGTGGATTAATAAGGAAGCAAATGAGGTACAACAACCTCGAATTGAACTTCAATTGAAGGCTAAAGCCACTGATTCTAAATTTTGAAAGACTAATCAGTGGTCTCTTCTAGTAGGTACATAACAGGGCCGAAGTTCTATTTGCTGTAGTATGTAAAACTCTTCCTCTGATTCTGAAGCATGAATCTGGCACAGAGCAAGAAGATTTTGGGGTAAATGAATTGAACAATTACATTCAAGAACTAGAGCAAATCATTAATGTGGAGAAAGAAGATTTTGAGGTAGGTTTTTGAGTTGTGGTTTTATTTCTAATCATATCGTTATTTTGAAACTGACGATTATAACACATTATGCTCATCTTGTGAGGGCATATTATTTTATGGTATCTGTTGAAACTTTATATTCATTTCTGTGCATTTAATGACTTGGATGCCCTTGGGGAAGAAAAGTATTTATGAATATGATTCCCTAATCCTATGCTGAATTTGAACACCTTATTTGAAATATAGAATTAATTAGTTTTATTTGACAAAGATGGTAGTTGTCTTAATTTTGTAGATAAACAAATAATTTTCCTATTATGGAATACGGATTATTATATGCAATGATGTTTCTAGGTTGTCATTTTCCATGGATTGTGAAACTTTCTTTGTGGGGAAGTTTTATGCTTTGGTTCTTTGATTTATGTAATCCAGTTATTATAGGTGCATTTTAATAAAGCATCTGGAGAGACGACAGTTGGCCAACCTACAGTTGATATTTTTGAGATCAATAAACTGCATATGCACGTCCTTTTTCTTTCATATATTTGGGTTCAGCGCTTAAGTTACGCAGTCACTTTGGGAAAGAAGCATTCCCCAGATAGTTCGAGCAATGACATCCCAACACTTGAAGAAAAGGAACTTGATTCAATGGAAGAGTTGGTGGAATTGACTCTGGCATTCGGACATGATGATCTCTTTGGTGGTTTTGATAACGATTCTCTACCTTCAGAGTCAAAACATGATGTTGATCTTGACAGAGGAGGTAATTCAGGCCAAATGAACCGGTTTAATGAAACTGAGAGGGAAAAGAATATTGATCTTGGTGGACAGGAGGATGATCTTTGTCTTTATCAAGTTAATTCTGAACCTCTAGATGTTGGAACTGCCCTACGAAGGACAAATTCAGAGGGAGAATATCCAAGTATGACCGATTTATCTGGTACCCTTGATGCAGTTTGGAAAGGTGCACTTCACCCCAATAGTATGCTATTTGATGATAGGTATCCTCAAACTAGCTCATCCATTCTGGAGCCATTGGCTGGACCTGATATGGAAAAGTGTACTGCCAACGGAGTAGAGACAGCTCGTCTTCTTTATTCTGCCTTAGTTTTAACAGGGGTTGATTCTGTTGAAACATGTACAAGTTTGACGTCGATGCCTTCTTCAGCGTATAGTTCAAAGATTTCATTGTTGAATATTCCAAAGCCTGACATTTCTGATTACGATCCTGCCTTAATTACATCATTTAGGGAGTTGGAAAAGCAAGGCCATCTTCGGCTTTTTATGCATGTTGACTCCAGTGATACTGTTGTTCCTGTCTATGATGAGGAGCCTACTAGTATTATTGCATATTCATTGCTTATGCCAGAGTATCATGCTCAGATGTCTGAGCCAGAGAGAGTAATGGAAGCTTTGGATACTGCACGCTCTTTGCCTACTATTGGTTCTGTTAAAATGAGCTCAATTAAAACATGTGATGAAGAAGGTTCTGATGTCTACAGAACTCTTAGATCCAATGAAGAGACCATTTTATCCATGGCCAGAACCGAAAGTCTTCAGTTTGAGGATCTGCTTCTGTTCACCAAGGATTTGCATACAAGAGTTTGTTTTATAAATGAAACTCCTTTGGGGCCGGTGAAATATACCATAACTTGCTACTTTGCTAAGCGGTTTGAGGCATTAAGAAAGAAGTGTTGCCCTTCGGAGTTAGATTATGTAAGGTCTCTTAGTCGTTGTAAGAGATGGGGAGCCCAAGGTGGCAAAAGCAACGTTTTCTTTGCAAAAACTTTAGATGAGCGATTTATTATCAAACAGGTGACAAAAATAGAGTTGGAATCGTTCATTCAGTTTGCACCAGCTTATTTTTTATATTTGTCTGAATCAATTCGCACAGGATGCCCAACTTGCTTGGCGAAGGTCGTGGGAATGTATCAGGTACAATGATATTTTTTTTTAACTCTCTCTTTGATATCAAGAAAGTTTGAAAAATGATTTGAAATGACAGAAGTTGAAATACTAGGAATGATACTCTATGGCCTTTTTTTGGAAAAAAAAAGTCATAATTCGTTTGAGGAAGCGAGATTTTTATTTAATTCTGTAATATTATTAACCATTTTAATCAAAAGAAAGAATTTCAAGTAAAAATAGGGTAGAAGTCATATTTGAAACTGAAATATTGTGCATAACTGTCTTCTTTTGAACCAAACATCTTAAAACTTTGTGCGTAATTATATTCTTGGGTTGGTGTTTGCTGTCTTGAAGGTGTCCACAAAACATCTAAAGGGAGGAAAAGAATTCAAGATTGACGTTTTAGTCATGGAGAATCTTCTGTTTGGGCATAATGTGACACGACTTTATGATCTAAAAGGATCTTCTCGATCGCGCTATAATTCAGACACGAGTGGAAAAAATAAAGTCCTTTTGGATCAGAACCTGATTGAATCTATGCCAACCTCTCCAATATTTTTGGGCGGCAAGGCAAAGCGGTTGTTAGAAAGAGCTGTTTGGAACGATACATCATTTTTAGCTGTAAGTTTAATGTATCTTCTTATTGTCACTTGATTTTCGAAGTCTTGATGCTCTCAACTGGATTTTCTGGATTCAATTCGTGCCCTGGGTTCAAATCTATAAGAAGCTGCATATTCATTTCAAACATCTTTAGTGTTTTCTTGCTACTAAATATCATGTACATGAATGAGCATCTCTATTTCAAGTCTAATATGATATCTAGTTGAACGAGGGTTATTTTTCTAGATATATACAGAATGTTATCACTGTAGTAGGCTTAGTGAAACCAAATTCAATTTAAATAAATACCGCATACTTGTAGAGATTGTCGGTATCACGGATCTGCATTTTAGTTCCAAAACTATGGGTAGAATACTCAAGGCCATAGATTGAATTTAACACTTCATGTTCTTTGTACTACTTTTTTTTTTCCTTCTTATTTTAAGTGGGTACCCTGTAGTGACAGCTCCAGCCTTTCTCAAACCTTGAGCCTTCCAAATTTTGTACTAGAGTTACTTTTAGGTGTTTTGGTTCACAGATATAGTTGGTATAGGCAGGATTAAGAAATAAAGTCTATAACCATTTGATTTTTGAGTCTATTTCTTTTGATTTCAAAAAAAAAACTAAAAACAAAATCGTTATTGAACGGAGGCGTGAATAATATAAATTAGATATATGAAATTCACCTGTACTATTTCGTAACAAACAATGAGCCAAACACTCCCTTGCTTATCTTCCATTTTGGTGTGTCTGACTAATTTATTTTCTCAAATTGCTGGTGTAGTCAATTGATGTCATGGACTACTCACTCTTGGTTGGCTTGGATGAGGAAAAGCAAGAGCTGGTTGTGGGGATTATTGATTTTATGAGGCAATATACTTGGGATAAACATCTTGAAACTTGGGTGAAGAACTCAGGCATTCTAGGTGGGCCCAAGAACGCTGCTCCTACTGTGATCTCACCTCATCAATATAAGAAACGTTTCAGAAAAGCTATGACTACATATTTTCTCATGGTTCCAGATCAATGGCCCTCCTCCACGATCAGCCCTAGTGAGTCCCATCCTGATCTTTGTGACGAGAACTCAGAACCTGAAAATTCGTGGGATTGGTAAGTTTCCAAATATTTTTGCTATTATGCACAAAATTTTCTGCATTTTTTTAGTGTTGTTTTCCAGCCTTTGGACAACTTTTTTTATCATAGATTTGAACCACTACTGATTCTTTTAAAAGGGCAAAGAGCTTTTCTCAATGATGTTATATTGGAGCTTTTCCCCATATATTGGAGTGCTTTGGCATGAATAAAAGCACTTTTCACTCAAAATTATTGTTTGGGTGTTACTTAGTATTTATAGTGTGTTTTAGCTCCAATGAGTGGCTTGCTAAGGAGCACTTTAAAAGAGTTTTTGAGAGTGATGAATGGTGAATGATGAATGATTATACATACAAACATAAAAGTTTATCTGTCACTTCTTTAATAGCGTAACTGGATGAATGATGGGATTCTTGATATCAAAATTTGATTACTAAGATGACTTTTAATTTCAAAGCATTATAATCTTAAGCTTTTTTTTTATATGATGTTTGTTTTGTTTGTCTTCAGCAAACACTGTAGTGAACACAGTGATTGATGTGAAGAGAAAGCAGAGAGTATCATTTTGTGTAGCATTACTTGCTTGGGGACAACATGTTGCAGTGAACAAAACCCAGTTGAGCCTATACATGGAAGAACCCATGTTGAAAAGGGATTGCCAATCAATCTTTGACATCGACAGCAACTTCACATGGAAATTTGAGCCCGTGCTTCGGCCTCGACTAAACAAGGAGGAGAACTTAGCGCTTCTCCCTTATCGATTGAGTACCCTCTTCCTTTCGGTAAAGCTGAGCCTGCTGCTGTACTGTAAGGCAAAAATGGCTTTGTTTAGGGAGGGAGGATAGCTCTTATTATTAACATGGCAAACTTTATTGTAGAAGCATGAGCCATGGCTTAACTTGAAGTCCTGCAAAGATCGCTGAGCCCCGTGCAGTCGCTTACAAGGACCACGGCCACGCTAAACTACGACCCACCACGACGTATCAGAAAGATTTCTCTTGTGAATAGTAGTAAGAAACAATCCCAGTAAGCTATTCTTGGTACTTTTTCCTTGTTCACCCATCTTCCAACTTTTGGAAACCAGTTGAGAGCTTTTGCTAGATGGCAATTGTCCAGAAGAAAGTTCTCTCCCTCTCAAAAAAAAAAAAAATGATGCTTTGTCGAGGGCGGTAGCGTTGTCGATTATACGTAGAGCATACCCTACCAACAACATATAATATCTATGACTCTCAATATGATTCATTTATTCAACCAAGATGACAGACATACGTTAGTATATGATTGTTTGGAGACTTCTATCATTAAGGTGTTTTAGGATACAAAATATATCATAGAGAAACGAAAATTGAAATGTTTGTAAAGCTCTATTCTATTTTATTTTATTTTATATCTACGGGGGAGTGACTGTTGATACACGTTTCAAGCCATTAATTTTTTTCTATTCGTTTGCCGGCTTTAGAGAAAGGTAAATGTAAAGATTTCTTAAAAGTTGGCAATGAACGGGGCAAGAGTGCCCTTGGAAGTTCATAGTTGTTTGGTAACTGTCGGCAGAGAGAGTTAGCCTCACCCACAGCTACGTCAAACACGGATATTATATATAGAATAGTATATTCTAAGATATATAGAAAAATATTCCATATCATATCCGACTAAAGCTTGCCCTTTTAAACAACCTTATGCTTAAGAGTCTAGTATTAGATATAGATAGAATATTATTGTTCCTTCTTATTTTCTTATAATGATGCATTTCAAATCGAAATGCGAAAGCTTCTCTTATTCTCTATCTCTTAAATGGTGTGTGAAACTAAGTTTTTTTTTTTTTTTTCTGTGGATTTATGAATTATAAACACGAAGGTTTTGTGTTTTTGGCATTAATGGAATTCAATCAATGATATTAAGTCTCTTAAGACCTATTTAGGGTACTCAAATTTAGAGTTAAAAAAAATAGGTAGGAACAATCGTTTAATCTAGATATGTTTGATTTTGGTCTTATACAAGATAGTCTAGCACCTCCGAAACTAGTCCAGTCCCCCGTAGGAGCTTTTTTTTTAATTTATGATGCATCTACTCTATATAATTGGGGGGTAGATAGGAGTTAATCCATAATGGAAGATATCAATTTTAATATCTGCCCGAATCTATCTACGTTGTAAGTCTCAGTGGCTGATTCCAAGATGGGTGAACTACAAAAATAGGTCTGAAGGGGGATAGCCCGTAGATAGTGCGCACGAGTTTCGTATCTGTCTGAAGCACGCTTGTTTTCTAGCAAGTCAACAAGGCGTCTAGACTCCACTCCCATAGTAGTTGGTGCTATGAAGAGTAATGTTGTAGTTGGCTTGCGAGCCATAAGCATCCAATTCAACTTTGAAGTTAAAGATTTCTAAGCGCTTCTCCCTTATACAACTCGAAATCAGATGGCCGATCGTTTTTTCGTTCACTTTGGCCAAACATATTAACAAAATTTTATGAATTTGAACCTACAACCTAAAAAACAAAAAAAGAGAGAGAGTACACATTAGTTATGATTGAGTTGTGCTTCTTTCCATGCAATAAGTGTTAATTTTGAAATGCAACTGCCAAAATTGGGCCTGACTGTCTTCTTCGGTTTTGATTTGGGCCGATTCCTTGAGCCCATCAAGCCCAACTAGCAGCCCATTTTTTTATTTGTTCCATTTATTTTAAGAGAATTTTGCCAAATAGTTAAAAATTAATAATTTTGAAAATTAATGCATTTTTCTCCGTTTATCCTAATTCCCCTAATTTGGCCTCGTCCCCAAATCTCTCTCATTTTTTTTCTTTTTTTTTCCTAATATTTTATTATTTTTATCAATTTTAAATCTATTTTGTGTTTAATTTTTTACGTCACAAATTAAATGGTTCGAATTATACTATTTTTTCTCTATTTTTCATAGTTTCAACCCGTTAATTTTGATATTTGTTTGCGTTTGTTTAGTCATTCAAAAGGTATGTCAAGATCGAGAGGGTTACCCCCGTTAAGGGAACCTTGTTGTAATTGTTGATATCATTAACCATAATTGAGCGAGTGCCTGTTACTTTTAATCAATATTAAATATTTATATAGCATTGTATTTCCTTCCAGATTTTTTAGTTCTAATTTAAGTGTCAAATAGGTCGTGATTTTTTAATTGTGTGTGCTCGGGTTAGTTCTTTTCTTTCTAAGAGGTGGAATAGAATAACCTGGTTGAAGCGTAATGATCATACGTCTATAATGCATTGTATGTCCCATAATAGGTCCCATTCTTCTACCCTTTCTCGAGAGTCAATGTCTATTCATATCTATTACCTTAACACCAAAGAAGAGTTCGACCCAATGCTTTATTTCTGTCCTAGTTGATCCTGATTTAACATTAGAAGTATATTGACTTTTCTCTAATAACCGAGTACTTTTGTCTGTAAATACTGCATACTTGATTCCATAAATTATCTTCCCTATGAGTTCGAGTCTCAATACCGTGATAATGCATTGTATGTCCCATGAATTCAGCATTCATATTGAGACTCAAACGCATTGTATGTCCCACGTACATAAATTAATAAATTGGTTAATTCAAAGAAAAATGAAACATGAAGACTAAATTTGAACTTCGTGAGATCCCACGTTCTCACGTCGGTTTGAGAATGGAATGAAACATTTCTTATAAGGATGTGTATGGGCTAACAACAATACATAACGAGCCAAAGTAGATAGTATCTGTTGTTACAAGTTTGGTCGTAATTTTTGTATGAAATCAAATGGAATATATGCATTTATTCTCCAACACCTTTACTCATCATCTTTTTTGAAGTTGTTCCTTTCTTTTTTTACTCTTTTGGGCATAAAGTGTTTGAGTCCTCACTTTTAGCCCAATCCCTAACTAAAACATTTTTCAAAATCCTATGTTTCATCATTATATTTTTAACCTTATGCTCTTCTCTTTTTTAATATTCTTCGCCTGTCATACATGATACACGAGCCTAATCGAGTTATTTCTTTTCTAAAACAAATCCTACCAATCCATCGTACATATTATATTAATAACTAAACCTTCGTAAAACTAGCGGACTTGCGATTGTGCGGCACTCACTTCCGGTTAGGAATCACGACTCTCCACGATCGTATGATATTATCCACTTTGAACATAAACTCTCATGGTTTTGCTCTGAGCTTCCAAGAAGGCCTCATACCAATAAACCTATGATCTTCCACTAAATTAACCAATGTAGGACTCACTCCCAATAATCCTCAACACTTCCTAGCAAGAAGTGAGTTAAGTCAATTCATTCTTATGTCGTCTATGTCCAAGCGACGTACGTTCGAGCCTCTGGCCCCAGTTCAAGAAGAAAGTTGTAGAAAACGAGGGTAGAGAGATTTCGAGAGAGAGTTTTGAAAGCAAGATTTGAGAGATTGAAATAGGCCTTATATGTGATGCAAGCAAAAAGGCAATAACGACGAACGACTTACAGCATGTAACTCTGGTAGGAAGAATTTGACTATATGTTAAATAAATAAATAAATAAAAAGAAAAAAAGAAAAAGAATATTAGGAGTTTATTTTAATTTAAATTAAAATAATAATTGGTTGGGGAATTTTGACCAAGTGGGTGAGTGGTCAGCAAATGCGCATTGGATTCTATTATTTCCACTTTTGTCCTCGTGTACCGTGACGCTGGACGGCTGCTCACGGGTGTCCTCTCCTCTCTCTCTCTCTCAGCCCTACACGTGTACGCTGATCCTCCCCCCTCCGTGACTTCCGCCCACCTCCCTCACCCGCGGGTCATCCTCTCTTTTCCTCACCCACTTTTTAAATAACCCACTCCAAACCCTAAAATTCTTTTCTTCTGTCTCTCAATTTTCATGAAAGTATTATTTATTTTATTAATCATTTTTTTTATATATTTTTTTATTTTATAACAAATTTATCCATAAAAATTTAATTTAGAATTATTTAATTTATATGATAAAAAAATAGTTCCAACTAATTATCACGAAAATTTAAGAAATTACGATAAAATTTTTATGAAATTATTCGAAACAAAATTGGAGTATGGTTTATACGTCGAGAGACTTAAATTTATATGATATAAGTGAAGTTGACCAAGATTCATGCATCTCGACCGAATTGATCGATCAAAGATTGATAAATACTCGAGTAATTTGATGGCCCGACTGAAATTTTAAAACCCGTTTTATTTTATTTTATTACTTATGCTTCTATTTTTTTTAAAAAATGGTTAGTGATTGTACTTTACCTAAATTATTTTTTAATACATAGAGTTTTATTATTTTTTAAATCTCGATGAATCAAATGAATATAAATTGTACTTATGTATCTTGTTTAAGGTGTCGTAAATGAAGACGTTAAAAAATACTTCAAAGATTAAAAAAAAATGTGGGAATATTCATGAGGTTAATAAAACACAAATTTGAGTAAAAAAAAATTTAATTTTACTATTCGTCTTTTAATTTTCGAGAGGAAGGTCGTAAAAAAAAAAAAAAGGTCGGTGAATATTAATTTTATTGTAATTAGCGAAATAGGGGCATAAAAGTAATTCCATTCTCAAGTTTTTACCTGCCCACGTCACCACTCTAGGATAATTTATGAGATGTCCGTAGAATAGTTTATATATAATTAAAGGATTGAATTTCCAAAAATATAAAAATAAATAAATAAATAAATAAAGTTAATTGCATAGAATGGTATCATAATGATGTGGTTGACAGAAAATAGGGGTAAAGTTAAATTATTATAAAGTTTGAGATAAACCCTAAAAAGCATCCACTAAGTCAACTCATTAAAGCAAACTATTTTACAAAAATAAAAAATAAAAACAAACTTTATTTTTGTTGAAATAATCAAATACGCTCGTACATTGCTTTTCAAGGCACAAATCGTTCTCCGGATAATTCGATTAAACTAAAACTTGTTAAGAATGATGCTCCGACGTCATGTTAAGAATGAGAGATAGAAGTGGGATTAAAAGTACGAGAAATATAGGTGAGATTGAAAGTTACGGTGGAATCTAAAGTCCAAGAAACATGGGTAGGATCAAAAAGTTCAAATAGGACTAAGTCCAATTTTCATGAATGTTCATAACGTTTAAATAGAATACAAATCATTTCTTAATATTAATATAGCTGCCGACTCGTACAACCGAAAAGTTCTAAACTAGTGTCTCATTATATCGTTATGCATTTAATGCATTCCATGCACCGTGTCGTTTGGTGTCACGTCTCAAAAGATGCCTTAATCAAAGGGTTAATTAAAATAAAGTTTATTAAAGTAAAAAAAAAAAAATAGCAAAAGATGAATAAATCTTAATTTTAAAAAATAAAAACAAAAAGGGAGAGAAGAATAAAGTTCCTTTTCATAAATAAATTGAAAACTTTATTCATAATAATTATTCATAAAGCTTAATCTATAAATTTTATTATAAAGTTTCTTTATATATAATTTTTTCTTTATTATCTTTAATCGATTATATATTTGATTTAAATAGAAGTTGCTTTATTTAAAGTCCTTTTCTTTTTTACTTTTTTGACGTTTAAACGGTATAGACTGATTAAGATCTCATTGCTGTGATGAACAGGGTGTTCTGCCATGGTCTTCGGTACTCCTATTTTAGAGGAAAAGACCGTTTCTTTAGAGGTCGTCAGTATAATGCTCCTCCGGACGTAATCCTTACGGAGGAACTGAGTTACCAAAAGTCGCGATATGAATAAAGGAAATTTGGTGAGCCATCTATAAAATTTTATTAAATAATGATTTAAAAATTTTTAATTAATCAGACATTTTCTACTCTAAAATTTTATAATATTAATTTTAATAAATCATAAATTTTAGCCAAATATTATTATTTTTATTTAAGTATTATAAAAAATTAAAAGTGATTTTTTTAGGCAAATATTTAAATATTTAAGTTGCTGTGACGCATTTAGCGTGACCTGCGGGTGACTTACAACAAAAAGCGAGGCTGATGGGAATTGCAACGGCTACCTGCATCGCCATAATCGAGGACTTTTTTTTTTCTTTGGGAAATGGGAATTTTTGTACTCCATTGTGAAATGACCAAATTACCCCCACTGTTTATCGCCATGCCTCGTTTGTCTGTTACTGCTGGGATAATGTTTTTTATTTTTATTTATATTTTTTTTAATTTTGAATTATTTAAAAAAATAAAAGTAATTTTTTAGAAATGCGTTGTTGGAATATTCTAATTATTCTTCCCCTGACATTTTCCTAAATAATTATAATAATTATTTGTTTAAATATTTTTAATAAGTCCGATTTCATGCCTACAATATATATATATATATATATATATTATTTACGGAAGGGAAATAAAAAAATCTCAGGTGTTTATATGACTCGATAATTTGAAAAATTTAGACTTCCAACTAAAATTATAATGATCTGATTGGGTTAAATTTTTTTAGAACTGAAAATTCGATTTGCTTTGTAAGTTATTTGTTTTGTTGGTTCACCGGACAACATGAAAATTTAGAAATACGATCTTTTATTTGAGGACAGTCTCCAGAATTGAATGACTTTGACTACTGATTCATTAGTAAAAAACTTTTACCAACTTTTGAACCGGCAAAACAGGAACTTTTATGTGAGAATTGAATCTCTAAAAAGGGTAATTGGACATTTTTTAATAGAAATTAGTGTGGTTTTTCTCGTAAATGGAAAATTCGTCGGTCTGATTGTGACTTTAAAAAATATTTGTAACTGAGTGTGATCGGTAAATATTTGATATGTAGATGCAGTAGAATCTTTTCAAATATTAAAAATATATATAATTTAATACACGTGTCTTAGCTCTACAAAAAAAATATATATATATATATATATTATAATATGATCAGAAATAAACCATATAATATATAGTTTTGATGAAATCAAATATAAGTGATTGTGCATATGATTAAAATTAAGAATTTTGGACATATTATATTGAAATGTGTGATTTTAATTGGTTTATTTTTTTGTTGAGTGTAACATGGGGCCCACGATTTGAACCTCTTTTTACTCATATATATAATTTAATTACGCCAATTAATTTCTTAATTATGCTTCCAATATTTAATATTTTTTGGTTGATTATAATAAAGTTGAATTGTATTTCCTTTAGTTATATATCATATGATATAAACCGAGACGATTTATTTAACGACCACCTTATGTATAGATTATAGTATTTAATGTTAATGATGTATAAATATAAATATAATTTTACATTTTACATGTTGAGATTACAACCAAAGTTCTATGGTTAGATATGGTGAAGATGGTGGGTATATAAGTGGGGAATCGTATATTCATTAGTATGAGACGTTTTGAGTCAAACCAAAAGTAATGTAAGGCGGGTTTTTGTCATTGTGGAGATACGTGGTGGGTCGTTGTCCCTAATAAGTGATATCAAAGTCAAGCTTCACTTTGTTCGATTGCCGAAAAAAAATATGTTCTGTTGGTAGAATCATCAGTGTCATCTACGCGTGTACACGAGTTTAATTGGGTTGGGTTGGAAAAATCTTTTGAGCTGGCCCGATTGAATAGAGTTCACAACCCTAGTAGTAGCCTCGAAAAATGACTACTTGAGGAGAGGCTCGCTCGAAATGAATTTATTTCTCGTTCATCTTTAAATATTAAAAGCGAAAAAAGAAAAATTTCCAAGAAAGAAAATGGAGAGAAAAAGAAGTATGAATCTTTAGGATTATGTAATGTGAATAAATACACATCACAAATTGGAGAATGCAAAAGCAAAAGCATTACAAAATTTGAAGGAACATGCGAAAAAGAAATTGATTTGTACAGAAAAGTCCGAATCGGACGGAAAATGACAACAAAGTGTGGCAGTTTTCTTGAGAGAGAGGAATTGAAGGCTTTTTAGAGAGCACTGAGCGTGTGGGTTCTTTTTCGAGAGAACTTCTTCGTTTTTAACCTCTCTGACCATCCGCCATCGTTGTTCTTCACCCGACCTTCTTCTTCTTCTTCTTCTTCTTCTTCTTCTTCTTCTGGGTTTATCTCCATTTTCTGTGCGGTGGACGAAATCGCTGTGGATCTGTGATTTTGAGAGGGTTTTTGAAGATGGGTTCTGCTCGATTTAGCAGACGCAGGACCGTGGAAGCTCTCGTCGCCATTTTTTGCGTTTTGGGGATGATTTCTCTGTGCTGTTCGGCGAGGATAGA
The DNA here is from genome assembly GCF_002738365.1 of Cucurbita moschata. Taxonomy (NCBI): domain Eukaryota; kingdom Viridiplantae; phylum Streptophyta; class Magnoliopsida; order Cucurbitales; family Cucurbitaceae; genus Cucurbita; species Cucurbita moschata. The sequence goes on from NW_019268541.1 coordinate 3,722,434, forward strand.
ATCGGCCTCCCGCCAGAAGCTTGAAGTGCAAAAGCATCTCCGGCGCTTGAACAAGCCTGCTGTTAAAACCATCGAGGTTCGTTCTTATTCTGCCTCTCTCTGTTTTCCATTTAAATGGGGTTTTTCTCTGTTTGGTTCCTGAGAAAATGCGAGAAGAAAATGTAGGGAAATGCTTTGATTCCTTTGTTATCTCAGGAGCCAAGTATATATTCTACTTTCTTTCCCCTTTACCAAGCACTGTATAGCATATAGCATGTTCTTCCATGGTTAAAACTTCTCTAGAAACTTATCAGAATACAAAACAGAGGAGTTTCTTGGTGTTTATTTTCATTAAGTTCCTTGAAATTGTTCTCATTCTTGTTCTAATGGTTGAATCAGAGCCCAGATGGTGACCTAATAGACTGTGTTCACATGTCTAATCAGCCAGCATTTGACCATCCTTTCCTTAAAGACCACAAAATCCAGGTGGGTTCTTGTTAAAACACCTTCATTACCATAATTTTCCCTTCAAAAACTCACTACTCTGTTCTTCAGACAAGGCCAAGTTATCATCCAGAAGGGCTATTTGAAGAGACCAAAGTAGCTGAGAAACCAAACCCAATTACCCAACAATGGCATGCTAATGGAAGGTGTCCTGATGGCACTATCCCCATTAGAAGAACCAAACATGAGGATGTTTTAAGAGCAAGTTCAGTCAAAAGATATGGAAAAAAGAAGCATAGATCAACGCCAATACCCCCCAGGTCTGCTGAGCCTGATCTTATCAACCAAAGTGGTCATCAGGTAATCATCATATAGCTATCTATCTCTCATGTTCTTGTTTCTTCAGCGCTGATTTCTTTGTTCTTTTTGGGCTTGTTTTTAGCATGCAATAGCTTATGTTGAAGGAGATAAGTATTATGGAGCTAAAGCAACCATGAATGTGTGGGAGCCTAGCATCCAACAGCCTAATGAGTTTAGCTTATCACAGCTTTGGATATTGGGAGGCTCTTTTGGTGAAGATCTTAATAGCATTGAAGCAGGTTGGCAGGTATCATTATGAACATTATCTTCATGTTACTGACCAAAAAGTGATTGAAATTATTAAATGAGGAAGTTTCATATCTGTTGTTCTTCCATTGTACAGGTTAGTCCTGATCTCTATGGTGACAACAACACTAGACTCTTCACATACTGGACGGTGAGCCACGAGCCACGAGCCATGTATGTTCGAACATTGTTTCGTTTGCTTACCTTTTTCTTCTTTTCCAGAGCGATGCTTATCAAGCTACAGGCTGTTACAACCTTCTCTGCTCAGGCTTTATTCAAATCAACAGCGATATAGCAATGGGAGCGAGCATCTCTCCCGTCTCGGCATACCGAAATTCACAATATGATATCAGTATACTTGTCTGGAAGGTATAAGCCAAAAGAAGTTCTTTTTCTTTATTCAATAGCATGAAAATGATAGTACCAAGGAAAGATGGCATGTGGGGGAATCAGCTTAGGGTTGTTGTCCCAATCCCAATTGATTGCTGCTCTAGACAGTTCAAATCCTTTGGCCATGTCAATAAATGTGATACTGATGTGTTGGGTGGGGGTGGGAGATGAAACAAAGAGCCATTATGGTTCTGATGCTGCTAGGAATTTCTTGGCCTTAACCCCCATGACAGTAGCTGGGCCTTGGTCCACAAAAAGGATTATAAACTGATACACTGTACCTTTTGAAACCAACTCATTATAGGAGCGGATATTGTCCTCTTTGGGCTTTTCCTTTCGGGCTTCCCCTCAAGTTTTTTAGAACGTGTATGCTAGAGAGAGATTTCTACACCCTTATAAAGAATATTTCGTTCTCCTCCCCAACTGATGTGGGATCTCGCAATTCACCCCTCTTTCGTGGCCCAGCGTCCTTGCTGGTACTCATTTCCTTCTCCAATCGATGTGGGACCCCCAAATCTACCCTCTTTCGGGGCCCAACGTCCTTGCTGGCACACCGACTCATGTCCACCTCCCTTTGAGGCCCAGCGTTCTTGCTGGCACACCAACTCGTGTCCATTCCCGTTCGGGGCCCAGTGTCTTTGTTGGCACACCGACTCATGTCCACTCCCCTTTAGGGCCCAGCGTCCTTGCTGGCACACTGGCTCGTGTCCACCCCCTTTGAGGCTCAGCCTCTTGGCTCTGATATCATTTGTAGCAACCCGAGCCCACAACTAGCAGATATTGTTCACTTTGGGCTTTCCCTTCTTGGCTTCACACCCTTATAAAGAATGCGTCGTTATCCTCCCCAACTAATGTGAGATCTCACACTCCACGTCTTCATACCCGAGTCTCTCAAACCCTTTTCGATATCAAAGCTTGTTGCGTATCAACTACTCGTTTTCATCGATTTTGACATTACATTTACGTAGTGATTGATTTGTGTAGGATCCAAATGAAGGGCATTGGTGGATGCAATTTGGCAATGGTTATGTGATGGGGTATTGGCCTTCATTCCTATTCTCATATCTAGCAGACAGTGCCTCCATGATAGAGTGGGGAGGTGAAGTAGTAAACTCAGAGCCAAATGGGCAGCACACTTCAACACAAATGGGGAGTGGGCATTTCCCAGATGAAGGGTTTGGGAAAGCAAGCTATTTCAGAAACATTCAAGTTGTTGATGGATCAAACAATCTAAAGCCCCCAAAGGGCATTGGCACGTTCACAGAGCAGCCTGATTGCTATGATGTTCAAACAGGCAGCAATGGGGATTGGGGCCATTTCTTTTACTATGGAGGACCTGGTAGGAACCCTAATTGCCAATGAAGCTGAAATGACCATTTTGCCCTCCTCCAACAAGGTTTTCTCTCACTGTAAACTACCTCTTTTAGGCTAGGTGTAGGGGCTATATATGACATTTTGTCACCTTTTTTTTTTTTAGAGGAAAAAAATTCTCTCCATGTAAGTGGTGGGGGTAAGGGAAGTGTGGCCCAGGTTTCTTAAAAGCCTGAAAGAAACATGGCCTTTTGTTTAGGACTTGATGATGATGATAATGGTGAAGTGTATTTTATTAGTTTGTTCACTATACTCCTCGCTCTTGGAGTTGCTTTATTAATGATGAAGAATGGATGGGTTTTTGATTTGTTCTTAATGTGATTTGTTTTTATTGTATAGTTCATTTCATTTATTAATAAGGGTTATAAACCCCCTATCCGTGGACATTCCAGAATTCACCGTCACGTCATCAGTGCAAGGGTACTTTACCGTTACATGAGAAATAATACTTTACCGTTACATGAAAAATAAGAGTAACACATGGTTAGAGTATTTTAAAAAATACTTAGTAAGTCACCCTAATGTTAGGGTTAGTAATGTAATCACACACAAAATGATCGGTCATTTTCTTTACAACTGTAACATGACCTTGGAGTTTTTTTTTTAGTTCTTGGCAGGGTTGGATCTGTGGTATTTCCCCACGCACGGCCCACTCACGTATACATGCCTCCTGGGCCTGACTTAGTCGGGCATAATGCACTAATGCTTCACCGGGTGCTACAGAAAAGGAAAGGCTCGCATGATATTGTGACGAAAATAAAACACCAAAATTATGCGTCTGATACTAACATAACACAACGAGGAAGTCTCCCGATGCACATAACATACATACATGCATGAGATTCTTATGATTTACATTCATAGCATAACATTAACATCTTTTTCCTTTCATTCATGACGTAGTACATATATGCATGTATCCATGGTAAACTTAGAGTCACGACTAGAAGTAGGACACATGCCAAGCACGTGCAGGTAGTTACTTGGGTCGAGACGTGGCTTCGGATCGACAAATGGATCGGGCTTCATGCGTTCAGTCTGGGCTTAGGTCGTGTTGGGAATAAACTTAAATAAAAAGAGTAGTTTTAATTTTGGTTAATTTTAGTAAGCTTTGAAACTAAGTCGTTGGAGGAAAGGGCAAAAAAAAAAAAAAAAGACGAATAACTATTTCAGGAATGGTGGGAATAGTGGGTTAGAAAATGATGGCACATGGGATAGCCATTTTTACTTTATAAAACCTATAAATTTAGTTTGTTTCCCGGGTAAAAGCAGAGTAAGGAGAGCAAGATAGCAAAGAGCAAAAATGTAGGGAACAACAGGTACAGAGTAATAGAAAAGATTCTTCAGAATTCTTTGTCTCCTTGTCTCTCCCCGCTCGACATCTCCTTCACAGTTTTATGAGTGTTAGTTTAACAAATTAGTATTAGAGTGAGCGTTTATTTTCAACAAATTGGTATCAGAGCCGATGACGAATATGATGGGATAAATGCCACTACCGCGATTAACGAAGACGAACTACGAGAATCGGAGCATCCAAATGAAAGCTCTTCTCGATTCACAAGACGCATGGGAGATGGTCGAAGAAGGTTTCGAAGAACCGAAGGATACCATGGGTTATACGGCAGCGTAGAACAAGGTGCTAAAAGAATTGCGATCAAAGGATAAGGCAGCATTATACATGTTGTTCCGGGCTGTTGACGACTCGGGCTTTGAGAAGATTGCAAGAGCAACTACTTCAAAAGGAGCGTGGGACACTTTAGAAAAAGTGTTAAAAGGAACCAACCGAGTCAAGCAGGTGCGTCTCCAAACTCTTCGTGGCGAGTTGGAGAGCATGAAGATGAAGGAGTCAGAAAATGTATTTGACTACATTACGTGTGTACAGACCGTAGCAAATCAACTAAATCCAAACGGAGAAATGTTACCCGAGACGCGGGTTGTGGAAAAGATCTTGAGGTCGTTAACTGACAACTTCGAGAATGTTGTATGTGCGATAGAAGAGTCAAAGGACCTAGCGGCGTTCGCGATCGATGAGCTCACCGGTTCTCTCGAGGAACATGAACAACGTAAGAAAAAGAAGGAAGAGATACTCGATCAAGCGCTTTAGACTAAGGCATCAATAAATGATGAAAAGGTACTCTACTCTCAAAATATTCAAGGTAGAGGTCGTGGAAGTCGCGGGAATGGTCGAGGTGGTCAAGGCAATAGTTATGAAGAAAATTATAAGGAGAAGAGACAATCAAGTCAAGCAAATTGGCGTGGGAGAGGACGCAACCAAGGACACGGTCAAGGATATAACTCCAACATCTAGTGTTACAAATGTAAAAAATATGACCACTAAGCAAATAATTGTAACTTCGACAGATGTTACAATTGTGGCAAAATGGGTCATTATGCAAGAGATTGTCGAGCCGAGGAAAAGGTGGAAGAAACGATCAACCTAGCCTTGGATGACACAACAAACGGAGACATTCTCTTGGTGGCCCAAAATGAAGAACTGAACACAAAAGGACACGGCGGTGCGAAAGACGATGACGATAGACGTGAGGCGGTGGAACTTGTTGGAAATGAGGTGATGCGCAGCGGATGTGGCGAAATCCTGATAGCGGATGTTGACTCTGGCAATTCGGAAGACAGTGTCGACGAAAAATTTGCTGAAGGTTTCTTCGAAGGAAAAATTAGCGGAAGTAAAAGGAGAGAGAGTGAGAGATTCGCTGATAATGCTGAAGACTCGATGTTTTTATTTTACTTCAGTTGAACGGTTTAAATAACAAATCTAATTACAAAAATAGAAAAAACAAATATACAAAAATAGAAGAAGTGGATGAAGACTTCGCCCAAATTGCCAAAACAATGGCTCCTAGAATCACGCTTCTCCATTCGCGTGAATTAAGATGTAACTAAATAAGGCATGGCTTTTATTTAACAATCTCCTCCTAAAAGCTATACCTTATTATTTGAACTCCGATCTTTGAGCGTAGTTCTTCGAATTTCACTCGCGCCAGGGACTTGGTGAAAATGTCTCCAAGTTGTTCCTCTGTTCGGATGAAATCAATCTTGATGAGCCCTCGATCTGCACATTCTCGAATGTAGTGGAATCTGATTTCTATGTGCTTGCTCCGGTCGTGCAAAACTGAATTTTTGATTAGGGAGATCGTAGCTTTGTTGTCTACGTATAGCATTGGTGGATCGCTTTCTCTCCCGATGAGTTCTTCCATTAGTCGTGCAAGCCAGATCCCTTGTGTTGCTGCCATCGAAGCGGCGATGTATTCTGCTTCGCAGGAAGACAAAGCAACCACCTTCTGTTTTGTTGATTGCCAGCAGATCGCGCCGCCTGAGAGAAAGTAGATCATTCCGCTGGTGCTCTTACGATCATCAACGTCACCGGCCATGTCACTATCACTGTAGCCGACCAGCTTGAGTTTCTCCTTTCCGCTCCCTGCACAATATCTCACACCCCAGCCTCTAGTTCCGGCTACATAGCGCAGGATGCGCTTGACAGCCACTAGATGCTCCTCCCTAGGTGCTTCCATAAACCTGCTCACATAGCCAACAGAATAAGCAAGATCAGGACGAGAGTTTACCAGATAGCGCAGACTCCCGACAATGCTGCGGTAATTGGTGGAGTCGACTGTCGTCATAGTGCCGGCCTTCCTTAGTTGAAGTCGGGCCTCCATTGGCGTCCTGGTAGGATTACTGTCCACAAGCCCAGTTGTGTCTAGCAGCTTCCTCGCGTATGCACTTTGGCAGATGGAGATGCCGGAAGAGTTCTGTTGCACTTCGATGTCGAGGTAGTAGCTGAGCACACCGAGATCGCTCATCTTGAAGTTTTTCGACATCTCCTTCTTGAACCTTCCGAGGACTCCCACGTCGCCTCCAGTGATTATGAGGTCGTCGACGTACACTCCCACGATCAGTCACTTTTTGCCGTGGCCGTACGTGTACATGCCATGCTCAGAGGCACAACGTTTGAAATTCAGTGACAGTAGGGTACTGTCGAGCTTCGCATTCCAGGCTCGTGGGGCTTGTCGAAGCCCGTAGAGTGCTTTGTGCAGGCGCAATACCTTATTAGGGTTGTCGTTATCCAGGAAGCCAGGTGGTTGTCGAACATAGACGGTCTCCTTCAACTCTCCGTTAAGGAAAGCAGACTTTACGTCCATATGGTGAACCTCCCAAGAGTGATGTGCTGCAATTGCCAGCAAGAAACGAAAGGATTCTAACCTTGCTACTGGTGCAAATACCTCTTCGAAGTTCACTCCTTGCTTCTGGACGTAGCCCTTCACCACCAGACGAGCCTTGTGCTTCACAACTTCTTCTTTTTCGTTGCGCTTCAGTTTGAAGACCCATTTGAGCCCTATGGCTCGCTTCAGTTTGAAGACCCATTTGAGCCCTATGGCTCGGTGTCCCGGTGGCATATCCTCCAGACTCCACGTCTGGTTCTCAGTGATGGATGTCATCTCCTCCTGCATTGCCTTCCGCCAGCACGGGTTCTTTTCTGCTTCGGCGAAGGTGTTTGGTTCATCTGCACTGACGGCATGTAGTTCGGCCACTTCCTCGAGCTCGCGCGCTGCTAGTCCAGGTGGTTCACCTCCTCCCACTAGGTCATCCATCCTCCGGTACCTAGCCTCCAGATCAGTATCGTGATCGGCATCCAGCGTCGAATCCGCAGTCCGTGGTGTTGCGAATTCCACTGGTTCAGGTGGTGCACCTGCTGGCAGCGGTGACGTCTCCTGATGCTGGGCTCCTCCTTCTTCAGGCTCGGTGACGAGGTACTCCACCGTGAATTGATTTGGATTACGGTCTGCCTCGATCACGTCATTCCACTGCCAGAAGGTGCTTTCGTCGAAGACGACGTCGCGAGACAAGTGAGCTCGCCCCCCTACAGGATCATAGAGTTTGTAGGCCTTGCTCCCGGGTTCGTAGCCGATGAAGACGACCTTCAACCTCCTGGGATCGAGCTTGGCGAGATGGGGACGTGTTACCTTCATGTATGCTTTTGTTGTACCAGGCCTCATATGGCGTCTTCCCGTCGAGGCTTTGGGTTGGTGACCGATTGAGGAGATAGACAGCCGTCATTACTGCCTCTCCCCAGAATCTCCCAGGCATCCCGGTCGTCACCAACAATGACCTCGCTGTCCCGACAATGGTCTGATTTCGGCGCTCTACCACTCCGTTCTGTTGGGGGGAGTAGGGCGCCGTTGTATGCCGATCTCGTCGCAGTACTTACTGAAACTTGCCGAGGTGAATTCTCCGCCTCGGTCTGTGCGCAGTGTCACGGTCCTACATTCTTGACCGTGCGGCGTCGTGATCTATACATGCTCACGACCAGCCTTAAGGGGAATTAAGCCCCATTATATTTTTCGCCCCGGCTTTGTGGCTTCGTCGGACCTTAGGCGAGGTTTGCCTTCGCCAATCGAACATCGCTTGTGCGGAATCCAAGCTTGTTCAACCACACACGCCGCCTGTGCGTGTATGTTCAATCATCTGCGACACATCCGACTTGCCTCTACGCTAGGCCAACGCATTCGGCACGGCCTTGCCTCTGCTCGGGCCAAGGTCTCTCAATACAACGTCGCATCTCGTCTTGCCACCTCGATCCCCATCGACAGGGTCCATATGTCTTGACGCCATCCCGAGTCTCGGGATGTCGTCGCTCATCATAACTCGTTCGGTCATGCCATCGAGAATGGGCCCACGTGTCGTTCATCTCATCGGGACTTCCCGAACATCCATCCATCCGGGTTCTATCGAGGCATAGGCCCTCCCGTGCCCATGCCGAGTCATTTGCGGATACCGTACCGGATAGCGGGTGTATGTAGCAACCTCCGACACGCGGGCTAGGGCGCAATACCGGCACACCCGTGCCGTCCGGTACTGTCCTTCAAAAACCCATTTCCCCGAGACACTCGTCTCGGCACGCTCGCCCACACTGTGACACACGTATGTGCCACAGGGTAGCTCACTTAGGCCACAGGGCCCAGGGGTGGTGGAGAGCTAACACCATGGTACCCCCTATAGTACATTTTGAGCCATTTTCATTCTACCAGGAGTAGACATGATTTTCGTGAGGTGTCATACGGTGTCGTGCATTGTCCGTCCAATGTCCGATTGACACCAAACTTGGCGAGCATTCATATTTCATATGGACGGACTTAACTCCCGAACCGCATGACCAAATTCCTTCCGAAACCTCGACTTTTGAGGTTAAGGCCCGGGGCCCTACCCGGCCCTTCAACAAGCCTATCTTGTCCTTCATGTCTATGCTGATGTCTCTGTTATGCTTGTGTCTCAACATGTCTTCAATGCCCACTTTGCGTGGTGGTGTGTTGGATGATGCATCGTCCTCCTCGATCGCATCATGGCATTCTTCTACGTTGGCCCGCATATGGCCGGATGGGCGTCTCTTGAGGGACGCCCCTTTGCTTGTCATGGCGTGAGGGTCACAACCTACTCTCTTCATAGTAAGGTTGTGACATTCTCCCCCACTTAACTTAGTCATCGTCCTCGATGACTTACTCGGGTCACAATCATATTGCGGATTCTGACATTCTCCCCTACTTGATTTAGTCATCGTCCTCGATGACTTTCTCGGGCGCGTTCGCCCCACCCATTGTGAAGTTCTCCCCCACTCAATCTCGGCATCGTCCCGATGACGATCCGACTCTTTGTCTGTTGGCGACTTGACTCGCTGGATTTGGTTGTGCTTCAGAAAAATCTTCTATTGTTGAGCACCTGACGATCTTTTGTCATAATGCTCTCCCTGCTGACGTCTTATGCCAACTTGGGACAAGTTCGGGTGGATGCTTCTGACTTCTCTTTTGTCAGGTGGCACCACGTTCTGACTCTTGACTTGGTCAGTTGTTGGGTGAACTTGTCCTCACTTAGGCTTGTTCCTTTATCTACGGCTATCCCCATTCGGACCTATTTCTGTTGTTCGCCCATCTTGGACTCGGCCACCGAGACTCGCAACGTAGACGTGACTCTTCAGCGTTTGCCATAGTTGTGGGTGAGGCTGACTCTCTTTGCAGACACTCACCAGACAAGTATGGACTTCAGAGGGCACCTTTTGCCCTATTTTGGCCAACTTGGCCCCAGTGTGTGCATCCTCTTTGGATCACATAAACTAGTGCACCCCTCGGGGTGGGGCTCGCAAGCCCAGTCGCGACACTCTTTGGTCGCGACCACTTCTCCTGTGAATTAGTTCACCCTTTGGGGTGGGGCTCGCAAGCCCGGCCGCAACACTCTTTGGTTGCGACCACTTCTCCTATTGAGCAAAGTCAACTCTTTGACAGTCTCTCCAGTTGTTGGCGCTAACTTTCGGCCAACTCTTTGTATTTTGTCACATCATGTGACTACTGTTGTGCGTGAACTTCCAGCTTGTTGCTCACTTCTCGAGCGGATACTGGTCTTGACATCTGTTGGTGGAGTCATCCACCCTAGGCACAAGGTGGTGACTCAAGGAATACACATGTGCTCGTATGTCCGAGCACCTTTACGGGGTGAGAGACTTATTGATGTTGCTCTCCCCCGCTCGAAGTCAGCTGCCTCTTTGCAGCAAAGTCGTCCCCCCATAAGGACTTACATTGTATACGGTTTCTGCACTCGGCCGACGCTTGTCTTCTTTGACTCTCGGCTTTTCTGCTTGCAACCACTGACACTATTCCTCTACTGTGAATGGTTCTTTGGAAGGCACCGTCATGGTGCTTTCTGTTTTAGCTGCCTTGTCTTACTTCGGAACTGCAAGCTCTTGTCAGGTGAGCTTGGTTTTGCTTGACGGGTAGATCTTCCCATATTGAGGTGTCGACACACGACACTAATGAATTTCGGGTAGTCTTGGCTTCAACCCCCAACTGATTATAATTCTGACCGGCAACTGTCCTGCCCA
>NW_019268541.1:3733583-3749562 GCF_002738365.1 Cucurbita moschata
AGCTCACTTAGGCCACAGGGCCCAGGGGTGGTGGAGAGCTAACACCATGGTACCCCCTATAGTACATTTTGAGCCATTTTCATTCTACCAGGAGTAGACATGATTTTCGTGAGGTGTCATACGGTGTCGTGCATTGTCCGTCCAATGTCCGATTGACACCAAACTTGGCGAGCATTCATATTTCATATGGACGGACTTAACTCCCGAACCGCATGACCAAATTCCTTCCGAAACCTCGACTTTTGAGGTTAAGGCCCGGGGCCCTACCCGGCCCTTCAACAAGCCTATCTTGTCCTTCATGTCTATGCTGATGTCTCTGTTATGCTTGTGTCTCAACATGTCTTCAATGCCCACTTTGCGTGGTGGTGTGTTGGATGATGCATCGTCCTCCTCGATCGCATCATGGCATTCTTCTACGTTGGCCCGCATATGGCCGGATGGGCGTCTCTTGAGGGACGCCCCCTTTGCTTATATGGCCGGATGGGCGTCTCTTGAGGGACGCCCCCTTTGCTTGTCGTGGCGTGAGGGTCACAACCTACTCTCTTCATAGTAAGGTTGTGACACGCAGCACTCACATCTTCTTCTCACATTCGGCCTCACTTTTCGCTTGCAGCAGAGTTAGCCACATGAAGCGGCTTTTGTCATCAACTAACAGGAGGAAGAGACTCTTACTGCCTAGGGTCGCCGGCTTGATGGGCCCGCAAATATTGCCGTGTACCAACTCCTTCTGTAGCTTTTCTAGGGCAGGAAAGACGGTGTGTGGTGCGCTCTTGCCTGCGTGAGCAGGCGTTGTTGATTATCGCAGATTTTCAGTAGTCCGCGCTCGATGGAAATGAAGCAACCTGTCTCATCGAGTTGACCCAGGCTCACAAGGTTAGCCTTGAGCCTCGGGATGAAGTAGACGTCGGTCAGCTTGCGATGCTCGCCTCCCTTACTGACGAACAGGATGGTGCCGCGCCCTTCGATCTCGACGACGGAGCCGTCGCCAAATTTCACCGTCCCACGGATCCCCGAGTCGAGCTCGGAGAACGCAGATCTAGCCCCGGTCATATGGTTTGTTGCCTCTGTGTCAAGGATCCAGCAATTTCTGCTCAGGTGTCCTCTCTTCCCACAATTCGAGCATTGGATCGGCTCCTTCTTTTGATTCCCATCTTTCCCACGCGTGCGCCCGTGGGACATCCATGGCTTCTTACCGCCGTTGCGGCTGGAGGAGGACCCGTTGCTCTCGCCGGTGTTGTCGCAGAGCTTTAGGCGTGCAAGCCATTCCTCCTCCGTGAGGAGTAGACGGCCCTCCTCGGGATGGACCCCACGATGTGCTTATTTTTTTCGCCCTTTGCATTTTCTTCTACTCGAACCTGAGACCTGTGTGTTGTTAAGTCGACACTCTAACCACTTGAGCTATTCAACTTGATTGTTGATAGGTTGGCTCTTCTGTGATGGTATACTACCGATCGCTTCAACTTGGCTCTGATACCACTTGTTGACTCTGGCAATTCGGAAGACAGTGTCGACGAAAAATTTGCTGAAGGTTTCTTCGAAGGAAAAATTAGCGGAAGTAAAAGGAGAGAGAGTGAGAGATTCGCTGATAATGCTGAAGACTCGATGTTTTTATTTTACTTCAGTTGAACGGTTTAAATAACAAATCTAATTACAAAAATAGAAAAAACAAATATACAAAAATAGAAGAAGTGGACGAAGACTTCGCCCAAATTGCCAAAACAATGGCTCCTAGAATCACGCTTCTCCATTCGCGTGAATTAAGATGTAACTAAATAAGGCATGACTTTTATTTAACAGTGGAGACGAGAAAATCGAAGAAAGATGAACAACCGGATAACAGAGAGCCTGAGCTCTTGTAAGAGCCGTACAGCTGGCAATAAGTGAGAAGAGAGAAAGACCAGCCCTACTACTCTTTTAGGGTTAAAAAAAGAAAAGAAAAGAAAAGAAAGACCATGGAGAGGAAAGGAGAAAAGAAGAAAGAGAAAAGAAGAAGAAGAAGAAGACAGAGGAGATGAACGACGAAGCTTGAAGCGCTCGTCAGCAACGGTGGGGCCGAACGGTTGAGGAAGGGAGTATTGGTATCAAAGCGTGGTTACATGCCAAAGATCATGCCGAGAAATAATAACAACAATGGAGAGAGAGGAGAGTCGTCGAAGTCTGCAACAAAGGAAGGTTTGGTATCACTCCAATACCCGACGTTATCGAGAACCAACTACTCAGCATGGGCTATGAAGATGAAGGTCTAGTTGCGTGCTCAAGGGCTGTGGCACGCAATCGAATCAACTGAGTCTCTGAATAGTCTTGATGAAAGGAAGGATCAAATGGCCTTAGCAGCTATCTATCAAGCAATCCCTGAGGATATGTTGTTTTTATTAGCAGAGAAAGAGACAGCAAAAGAAGCATGGTAGACGTTAAAAACTATTCATGTCGGTGCTGAACGTGTAAAGGAGGCAAAGATCCAAACTCTGAAGATTGAGTATGAAATTATGAATATGAAGGAGTCCGAGACTATTGATGATTATGCAGCAAGGTTGACAGAAGTTGTTAATAAAATACGTACTTTTGGAGACAAGTTTGAAGAGGCATACTTGGTGAAAAAATTTCTCCGCTCAATACCTCCTAAGTTTCTTCATATCGCATCGGCAATAGAGCAATTTGCCGATTTAAAGGTGATGACCATGGAGGAAGTCATCGGCCGTCTTAAAGCATACGAGGAACGGATCGGTGGCAACAAAGAGAATGCTAAGCATGTCTTATTGACTCAAGGAGAATGGTAAGAGAAAAAACGTAGTGACAATGGAGGCCATAGCTGAGGGCGAGGTCACAGTGGTCGCTGGAGAGGGAGAGGTCATGGTCGTGGAAACGACTCGTTTCATCAAGAGAAGAAGGCTGACAAGAGCAAGGTAAGATGCTACAATTGTCAAGGCCTAGACCACTATGCCTCAGAATGTCAGAAGGTGAAGTGTTATAATTGCCAAAAGATTGGCCATTATGCATCCGACTGTAGATCGAAGAAAAGGGAGGATCATTATGCATCCCACTGTAGATCGAAGAAAAGGGAGAATCAGACGCACTTAACTAAGACGCAAAGTGATGAGGATGAGCCAGCCTTACTTACGGCACAAGTTTGTGAGGTCCGAACTCTCGATTCACTAAAGTTGACGGAAATGGCTCTTTATGAAGAGAATGTTGTCCCGAAAGAAATTGAGAAGAAAAACAACATTTGGTTCCTAGATACGGGAGCCAGCAATCACATGACTGGTTGTCGAAGTTGGTTCTCGGAATTGAACGAGTCAGTGACCGGCACGGTGAAGTTCAGAGATGGATCACTTGTAGAGATAAAAGGACGTGGAGATCTGATGCTGCAATGTGAAAATGGAGATCACTGTATTCTTTTCGATGTATATTTCATTCCTAAACTTAAAAGTAACATTATAAGTTTAAGACAATTGGATGAACAGGGCTATAAAGTTGAGATCGAACATGGTTTACTTGTCATTTTCACAAAGGCAAAGGAGTTTTTGGCAAAAGTGAAGTGGTCAAGAAATAGGCTATATACAATTAGCCTAAAAACAACGAAACCAACATGTCTACTTGGTAAGTTGTCTGAAGATTCTTGGTTGTGGCATGCTAGATATGGGCATTTGAATTTTGAGTCTTTAAGAAACCTGTCTACAAAATTGATGGTGAAAGGAATTCCACATGTTGAAAGGATCAAACAAGTTTGTGATAGTTGTGTAATCACTAAACAACGAAGAACACCATTCCCACAACAAGCAAATTTTCGAGTCGCTAGTGTTCTACAATTGGTGCATGGTGATTTGTGTGGTCCAATTACTCCAACAACTTATGGAGGTAATAAATTCTTTTTGCTGTTGATAGATGATTTTAGCAGATATATGTGGATTGAATTGCTCAAAAATAAATCTGATGCATTCTTGGGATTCAAACGTGTAAAAAATAAAATTGAAACTGAATCTGGAAAGAAATTGCAAGTGCTTAGAACTGATAGAGGTGGAGAATTTACAAGTATTGAGTTCAAAGAATATTGTGAGAGCAGTGAGATTAGAAGATATTTAACAGCACCCTATTCTCCGCAACAAAATGGTGTGGTTGAACGACGAAACCAAACTGTTATTGCAATGGTGCGAAGTATGTTGAAGTGCAAAAATTTGCCGATATATTTCTGGGCAGAAGCGGTGAAGACAGCTGTCTACATTCTTAATAGATCCCCAGCGAAGAGTGTAATTGAAGCAACTCCTTATGAGAAATGGAGAGGAAGAAAGCCTAATGTAGAGCATTTTAGAGTGTTCGAAAGCCTGACGTATGCAAGAAATACAACACCAAATTTAACCAAATTACAAGGCCGAAGTGTGCCAATGATTTTCGTGGGATATGAAGCAGGTTCAAAAGCTTATCGTTTGTATGATCCTAAAGCGAAAAGACTTCATATCAGCCGAGACGTCAAGTTTCTAGAAGAAGAAGAATATAAATGGGATGTGCAACAATTGGAAGAAAATAAGAAGGAAGGTGGTAAATTCGCTGTTCATTATGATCCACAGGCCTATGTGAATGATGAGGTCATTTTAGAAGAGCGGGGAGAATCATCAGGGACTCTATTGGGAGACAATTCATCACCAGCAAATGATTTATCACCAAGAGACAATTCATCACCAAGAGACGATTCATACATCTCATCAAATCCAAGAAAATTTCGACAGTTAAGAGAAATTTACTTTGATTCTATTGAGTTGGATGAAGAAGTTGGGATGTGTTTTCTTTCACTTGAGGAGCCAAATTCATATATGGAAGCAATAGATAATGAGAAATGGCAGCAAGCAATGCTAGAAGAGTTGTCTGTTATTGAAAAAAATGGCACGTGGGAGTTCGCAAAACTACCAAATGGACATCGAGCAATCAGTTTGAAATGGGTATATAAGTTGAAGAGAAATCCGGATGGGGAGATTGTGAGATATAAAGCCCGGTTAGTCACAAAGGGTTTTGTCCAGAAATATGGAGTAGACTTTGATGAGGTATTTGCACCTGTTGCAAGGCTTGAAACAGTGCGAGTCTTGATTACTATAGCAGCGTAGGAGAGTTGGGAGATTCGTCATATGGATATCAAGTCAGCATTTCTTAATGGTGAGTTGAAGGAAGAGGTTTGTGTAGAACTATCAGAAGGATTTGCTGTGGAAGGTCGAGAAGGGAATGTTTTACGACTCAAGAAAGCATTGTATGGCTTATGTCAAGCACCTCGTGCCTGGAATGCAAAATTGGATAATTGCTTAAAGTCTCTTAGATTTCAAAAGTGTCCTTTAGAGCATGCTGTGTATACACGTTGGAAGGAAAATAAAATTCAGATAGTTGGAGTTTATGTTGATGATTTAATTATTGTCGGGTCAAGCAAGGATGATATTTTAACCTTCAAGCAACAAATGAAGAAGTTGTTTGAAATGTGACTTAGGATTGCTGTCTTATTATTTGGGAATAGAAGTTAAACAAGATGTTGATGGAATCAGGTTATCTCAGTCGAGTTATGCAGCAAAGCTTTTGGCAAAACTTGGAATGATGGATTGTAATCGGTGTCATGTTCCTATGGAGACGAAAACAAAACTAAGCAAAGTGAGTAATTGTACATCTGTTGATTCCACTCTTTATAAGAGTATTATCGGAAGTCTTCGTTATTTAGTGAACACACGACCTGACTTATCATATTCCGTTGGAGTTATGAGTCATTATATGGAAGCTCCGACTATGGTTCATATGGCAGCTGTGAAGCAGATACTCAGGTACGTGAAAGGAGCTATTGATATTGGATGTCATTATGTGAAGGCAAAGCAAGTAGAAAATCGCTTAATCGGATATAGTGATAGTGATCTTGCTGGAGATATAGATGATCGAAAGAGCACTACGGGGACATTGTTTTTCTTATATGGCAATCCAATTACATGGACTTCAAAGAAACAAAAAATGGTGGCACTTTCGTCCTGTGAAGCGGAGTATATTGCGGCGACGTCAGCTGCTTGTCAAGGAATATGGTTAGGACGTTTACTGAAGGAATTGCATGGGAAGGAAGTAAATCCAGTTCGTTTAAATATCGATAACAAGTCTGCTACAGCATAAGCGAAAAATCCAGTTCATCATGATCGCAGCAAACATATAGATATGAGGTTCCATTTCATTCGTGAATGTGTGCAAAAAGGAGAGATTGAAGTGGATCATGTAAAAACTGAGGATCAATTGGCTGATATACTTACGAAACCATTAGGACGACAAAAATTTGTGGAGCTTCGAGAAAGAATTGGTTTGAAGAATGTAAGAATGTGAAGATCGAAATACAAGATTAAGGGGATGATTTGTTAGTTTGTTTAATCTTGTATTTTAGTATTTGTGGCTAATAGCAAGGGAAGTTAGTGTAGGTTATTAACAGTTGTTGTGTAGGATATTAGCCGTTACTTAGTTTTTTTTCTTCTGTCTTTAATTTTTTTTCTTCTGTCTACATGTGTGTACAACAAGTTAAGAAGAGAATAGAAGTTGGTTTTTGCTTATTTTTCTGAGTGTTGTCTCTCTCTTTTATGAGTGTGTCTGATAGGGAGAACGCCGATGGTAAGCCCTAGTGGTTTGATTTTCGTTGTTCCTTTCCAAAACCCTAATACATTTCACTGGATCGGTGTACGTAGGTTATTGTCGAGAGAAGTTGGTGAGTCCTTGTGAAAAAGAAGACATGGGGTGCTGAGAGGAAAGAAAGATCAAGAAGAAGGTGGGAAGAAGAGGCCGAAAACTGAGGGGGCATGGCCTGACTCGACCAGACCCACCTATACAGAATCGAAACCCGATTTTTTTTTTCCCATTTCACACCATTTGATTCGTCTTTATTCAGATTTAGGTACTTGATTCACACATTCCATAATGCCTTATTATAGAAAAATTCCAATTAGCTTAGTCAAGGGGACACGTGAAGACTTGATAAAGCTTTTGAAAGTCTATGATCAGGAAGGTAACCATCTAGAGTAAGTTTTTAAGTAATTGCTTGTAGGAGTCGGTTTGAATTTGTGGCCAAATAATTTAGTACCGTATTTAGGAATGGATAAAGTTAGTTCATGGAGGTGGTACTTCGATAATGTGTGTGGTTGTACTTTGATTGTCGTTATGGTTATATAGTTTCGTTGGCATGAATGTGAAATTTCTTATAGGCGTTTGAGATGATATGTTTTATGTTGAGCTAGATGGTTATTACGTGATTTAGCATGTGACGTGTTATTGTTGTGGTTCTTTGTTAGGCATTGGATGTGGGGCTTGGGTAGCCCATTGTTACCCTTTGTGAGTTGGATCATTTATTAGGTGCTAGTTATCATAAGTTACGAAGCACATAGATGGCAGTGTACCGTTTTCGTAGTCACCCACAAGGGGTTGAGGGTAATCATAGTATACTACTGTGGTAAAACGTCAGAGGTGCTTAGTGGGATAAGCCATGACCTTTTTACTGATTCAGCCGAGCGGCATAGTGACAGGTAGTTATTGTTCCTAAGACAGGTAGTTTTACTGATCTGAGCCGACAAGGGCGTAAGATAGGTAGTGACTGACCCGGCCTAGCGAGGCATAGTGGTAGGTAGTTACTAATCTTAGGAACAGTTAGATGTTGCCAGGCACCACTAGGTCTTTGACTAGCAACTATTCAAGCATAAAACTTCGGATTTCGTGAATAGGGTTAAATTCGACAAGAGCTTACAAGTGGGTTGCTTAGTGAGTATTGTTTATATACTCATTCTGTGTTGTTTCTATTTTTCAGGAGAAAAGTAGATCTGGGTCAGTGGCTGGGACTGTGGAGTCGTGCAGCTGCAGAAGGGGGCCCTTAGATTGAGTCCTCTTCTTCCATGTCGTTTTGGTTATGATTTTGACGTTTTTGGAAAACCTGTGATATTTTGTAACAGTTTCTTTTTACGTGACTCCGCGGATTCTCGTTATGTGTTTATAGTATTTTTTTGAAATGTATATCAGGCAATTTTTAACTTTTAGTCCCCTGTTCAAACAACAAGAAGTAGTGAAAGGTTTTTTTTTTTTTTACTCTTGTTCCACGTGGCGACCCGTGATTCGGTATTTTTAAAGATCAGTCGTTACAGTTTTGGTATCAGAGCCCCAGGTTGTTAGGTCCTGTAGACCTTCCTTAACTAGAGTGTCAGTTGGGCCCTCTGTAGCTCAGCCGTAGCCATGTTCCTCCTCGACCAGGTAACTTAGGGAAGTAAGTTACAAGCGGTAGTAATAGCTGTAGTCATATTGTAGTTTAACTTTCCATGATGTGACGTGAATCCATAGACCGTTATGGTTAAGGTTTGGATTGGACATCTAGTAACCTACTTGTTGTACAATGTAGATACTATGGCACCCAGGATTAGAAGAAGGAGGAGGGGTTGGAGAGCCACCAGGGCTCTAGAAGAGTCTGACATTGCTCAAGATTCAGCCCCGGAACAGGCACCTGAGAGCGTGCAAGCGCCGCTAGCACAGACATAGGGGCAGACAAGAGCCCCACCTTCAAATCTAGTATTGGTCTCTAACGAGACTCTCCAGGCGCTTATACGGGCCGCTGGGGTCAACCGAGGGGGGGATAGTGCTGGCATGACAAGAGAACAGAAATTCATTATAGATTTTCGAAAGCATGACCCTTCGACCTTTGAAGGAGAGGAAAGTGATCTAATGGTAGCGGAAACATGGGTAGAAGCAATTGAGACCCTATTCGGGCATATGAATATCCCTGAGGATCAGAAAGTGAATTGTGCCTCCTTACGTGCTCAGGGATGAGGCCCACTTTTGGTGGAAGGGTGCTTAAAGAATGTTGAGGAGTGGAGCCGAGGGTGAAGAACCAATATGTTGGCATAAAATGAAGAGGGCGTTTTTCCACAAGTACTACCCACCAGTGAGTCAGTATAGAAATGAGACCACCTTCCTTAACCTGAAGTAAGAAAATAAGACAGTCGAGGAGTACGACAGGGAACTGACCCGATTGTCCCGATTTACACCAGATTAGGTTGATATGGAGGAAAAATGAATATGAAGATTTATTGCAGGTCTTTGAGAGGAAATCCAAGGAACGGTGGGGGCAGTAGCACCTACTACATATGTTGCCACTTTAAATGTTGCTACCATGATGGACGTTTTCATAGATGATTGTGTAACGTTTTTGTAGTTACCCACAAAGGGTTGATGGTAATCATAGTATATTATTGTGGTAACACGTCAAAGGTGCTTAGTGGGACGAGCCATGATCTTTTTACTGATCTAGCCAAGCGGCATAGTGACAGGTAGTTACTGTTCCTAAGATAGGTAGTTTTATTGATCTGAGCCGACAAGGCCGTAAGATAGGTAGTGACTAACTCGGCCTAGTGAGGCACAGTGGCAGGTAGTAACTGATCCAAAAAACATTTAGATGTTGCCAGGAACCACTAGGTCTCTGATTAGCAACTATTCGACCACAAAACTTAGGATTTTGTGAATAGGGTTAAATTCGACAAGAGCTTACGAGCAGGTTGCTTACTGAGTATTGTTTATATACTCATTCTGTGTTATTTCTATTTTTCAGGAGAAAAGTAGATCTGGGTTGGTGGAGGGGACGTGTGGAGTCGTGGAGCTGCAAAAGGGGGCCCTTAGATTGAGTCCTCTTCTCCCGTGTCGTTTTGGTTATGATTTTGACGTTTTTGGAAAACCTATGATATTTTGTAACCGTTTCTTTTTATGTGACTCCGCAAATTCTCGTTTTGTGTTTTGTAGTATTTTTTTGAAATGTATATCAAGCAACTTTTAACTTTTAGTGCCCTGCTCAAACAACAAGAAGTAGTTAAAGGTTTTTTTTCTTTTACTCTTGAGTCCACGTGGCGACCCGTGATTCCGTATTTTCAAAGATCGGTCGTTACAGCTCCAATGGCTAGAAAGGCAATTTGAGGAAGAAAGCAGAAAGATGATGAGAATGGAAGAGAATGAAAGAAGAAAAGAAAGAGTTAGAAATGAAGGATGAAAGGTTACAAAAGGAAATTGCTGAGCTGAGTGAGAGTTTCTCCTATCTCAAACAGGAGAAGGAAGAGAATGAGAAGGTAATCTCTGAATTTGTGAAGAAAGTTGAAGAATGTTTGGAGAAAGAGAATGACTTATTAATGGAGATTGATGCTCTAGTGGACGAGCTAGTGAGGGAGAAGAAACATATAGAAACGCTGACTCAACAGAGAGACTCACTCGACATGAACTGGAATCGAGTCCAACAGAAGGCAGTGAATTTATGACACATGATTGAGATACTCACTCATGATAAAGCCGAAATGGAGGAAGCAAAAATGGAAGTTGAAAATGCCGTTGTGGACTTGCGAAGGGAATTAAGTAAACTGAACAAAGTTATGACGTCTGAATCAAGCGTGGCTGAGAACGGGAGAAATGAGGAGTTGGTATTTCAAATGGGCTGTTCTCGAGAAGCTCCAAATAAAGTCTCATCAGAAAAGGACAAGCTCAGTTTGTCACTCGAGGACAAGGAGAGGAAATTCAAGAAACCATGACTGAGCTCGAGAAAACGAAAACGGCACAGGTGGAATCATTGAATATAGCATTTAAGTTTACGAGGGAGTTTTCTTGGAAATAAACTTGAATGAAAAGGGTAGTTTTAATTTCTGTTAATTTTAGTGAGCTATGAAACTAAGTCGTTGAAGGAAAATGCCAAAAAAAGAAAAAAAATGAAAGGTCGAATATTGGGTACTGTTACAGAAATAGTGGGTTAGAAAACGATGGCACATGGGATAGTCATTCTTAGCCTCTAGAAAACCTATAAATTTAGTTTGTTTACCCTCGTAAAAAGCAGAGCAAGTAGAGCAAAAGAACAAAAGAGCAAAGAGCAAAAGTATAGAGAACAACAGGTACAAAGCAATAGAAACAGGTTCTTCAGAATTCTGTCTCCTTGTGTCTCCCCTCTCGACATCTCGTTCACAGTTTCGTGAGTGTTAGTTTAACAAGTTAGTATCAGAGCGAGCATTTATTTTCAACAAATTGGTATCAAAGTGAATTTTATTTCAACAGGTCGCAAGCGGTTGGGTTGTTGGGCTATGCACTTACGGGCTACAGAAGCTGCACTCGCGTGGGCAACCCAAAATAGAAATTTGACCTGTTGCTTCGTCTTCTTCGCCCAACAAACCCTGAATTGCAGCAACCTTAGTTTCTTTCTTCTCCGATCAGTTTCGCAACGACCATGAGCAAGATTACGTCACCCTCTGTTTGTACAACCACGCTGAAAAGCTACCCTCCACACTTATGTCACTATATTAAGACCAATCGAGAAAAGAATACAAAACACTTTGTAAAATACTACTGCTTTGTATTTCTTGAGATGAAAACATAGGTAGGGGTGGAGCCTATTAGAAAATAGGCAATCTATTCCTAAAATTTCTCAACCTTCCTCCTAAAATATTTAAATCATTCTACTAAAATATTGAGTATCTTTATTCTTAAAATATCTTAATCATTTTTCTAAAATATCGAGTTATCTTTATTCCTAAAATACTTAAATCATTTTCTTAAGTAAATATACAATGGACTCGTACAATTATTGGACTCAACCCTATTGGGCTGGTGATGATATTTTAACACTCACCCTCAACACTAGTCCTCATTCGCTGCACCATGTTGAGTTAACGACGAAAGCTCTCATGCTAACCCTTTGTAAACAAGTCTGTCACTTGGTCTTCTGCATCTCGATTTCTTTCTTTAGGACTAATGGAATGGTAGTGCACCTCCACATGCTTTATTCTAGCATGAAACATCGGATTTTCTGATGGCGAATCGCAATGAAGTAGTATTGGATTGCCAATCTTCCATCAAGAGTTTCAACCATGTACTTTCCCCAGTTGCTCCAGTTGCTACTCTGTACTCTGCTTCTCTAGTTGACACTGATACTGTTGGTTGTCTTTCGTTACACCAAAAAATTGTTCTCGAACTAAGCTTGAACACATACCCAGTGATTGATCTTCAGGTATCGTGGTCTCCTGCATAGTCGGCATCACTATATCCAGCTAGCTTGTAGTTTTCGCTTCTTTTATACAAACGATCATAATTGATTATACCTTTGATATATCTCAAGGTTCGTCGAGCCGCATCCAAATGAGGCTTCTTTGAACTTTGCATATACTGACCAATGACTCCAAATTCATTTTCGAATCCATTTGGTTGGTTCATGTAGATCTCCTGGTTCAACTCTCCATGCAAGAAAATATTCTTTATATCAATCTGCCAAAATTTTCAATCTTTATTTACCACAAGTGCTGGAGGAACCTGTATGATAGTGATCTTCTTCACTAGACTATAGGTTTCATCATATTCTAGTCCATATTGTTGAGAGAACCCTGAAGCTATAGTCTGAGTTTTGTATCTCACGATTGATCCATTCGGGGTACACTTTATTTTGTAAATTCACTTGCAAAAGATGGATTTGACATCTCTTGGTCTTTGTACTAATTCCCGGGTTTTATTATGCTCCAAGAGTATAATTTCTTCCTCCACTACCTGCTGTCAAGCCATATTGTGTGATGCTTCTTCATACGTCTTTGACTCTTTAACTTCATCTTCAAGAATAACTATATTGACATTCTTTGGATTTGGCATATGAATTCTTTCTGACTGTCTAAGTCGTTGATGTGCCATTTCCTTTTCACCAAGTTTGCTTGGTTGAGTCACTTCTTGCTCACCAAGATTAGTGTCACTTGGATCTTCAGGCACATCAGCATTAAGCAAATGTGTACAGTTTGCTCCCCTGTCTTTTGTAGAAGAATTTCTTCAGATTGCTCCCTTGTCTTCTATAGAAGAATTTCTTCAGTTTGCTCCCCCATCTTCTGTGAAAGAATTTCTTCAATTTTGTCCAAGCTTGATAATACTTCATTCTTTGAAAGACACCCCACTTCCATTGCACCACTCTGATTGTCAATCATGTGGTTTGAGCATCATGAATCAATGATCTAGTCATCCTCGTAATCGATATGTTCTCTCATCATTGCCATGAACGCTAGTTCGTCTTCTTTTATAAGACATATTGCCTCTGCATCGCATTCATCCTCCATCTCCTTTTTGGATGTTGCCACATTGCTTTCAACAGAATTTTTCTTGGACCAACAATCCCTCGACATGTGGCCCTATGGCCCTTTTTCCTGCAATTGTAGCAAATACCATCAAATCTCTTCCCTTGAGAACTCTTGTTGTCGTTTTACTGAGCTCTCTCAAGTTGTGCAGTTCTTTGATGGTTTCTTCCTTTGTTACCATTTTTGTATCCTCATTTGGTAGACAACTTATTATTGCTCCGACTTTCACTTGTGTTGAGTGATACTTCTTCACCCTTCAATGTGATTCCTCCCATTTGTTTAGCCATGGCTTCTTAACTGGCTAACAAATTTTCAAACTCTACAATTGATGGTTGAGCAGACCATCCTTGTAAAGCAATAACAAAGCTTCTATATTTTGATCGCAATTCGTGGATAATAATTCTCTTCATTCGAGATTCTCCAATGGCAGACCTCAGGTCTAGTTCAATAATCACCCGGTAGGTCGACTTGACCTTGTGGAAGTATTGAGCAATTGTCATGTCATGTTGTGAAATTGACATCAACTCATTCTCCAGAAGTTGTAGCCTCGTATCATTCTTCTTTGAGAACAGCATCATGAACGTGTACTATGCTTCTTTCGGTGTCTTATCATCCCAAATATGGACTAACATCTCTTCTCCATCTGTGGTCTTCAAGGCAAACATTGTTTTGTCTGCTTTGATTCTCCATTTGCGCAAGGCACCGTTAGAATCCTTCAAAGGCATCGTAGTTTCACTCCCACCAACGATCTCCTAAAGATCATGTCCTTGTAAATGGGACATCATGCATGTTGCCCACATATTGTAGTAGTTGTTGTTGAGTTTCTTGATTCCTTCAATGATTTGAAAATCACCCATTGTGTTGGCAATACTTCAGTAATACCAAACAAGTACTTTCAACACAAGACTTGCAGAAGACTACTCACGATGCAAAATAACCTCACTAATAATGTAACGCCCCGTTGGGTTTAGTTATATATATATATGTGTGTGTGTTAAAATAAAAATAACAAAATAAAGAAAAAGAAAAAAAAACTGACCACCTCCTTTAATCTCTCCGTCCATCCCCTACAATATCTCCCTCAGTATCAATAACTCAGCAAAAAAAAACAAAAATAGAAAGAAAATATTTTTCTGGAGGAAACCAGAAGGAAGACAGATAATGGAGAGTTGGTAGACAGAGATGTCATTTCAAAGGTTAGCAGTCAGATTTACCTTTTTTTTTTTTTTTTTTTTCTCTTTCTTTCTGCGAAGGATATTAGCAATTATTTAGATCTGATTTAGAAATTTAGAAATTATCTGTTGCAATGATCTGAATTAGAAATTATATGTCCTAGCGAGGGTCCATGAAAATTGATAAAAAAAAAAAGAATAGATAGATAAGGATGAGAGAAAGATAGGGAAAAGAAAGATCTGGATACATATTCAAAGAAAATAAAATCCAGCAATAGAATTAAAATATGAGACAGAGAAGAAAAGAGAGAAAGATTGGAAGACAGATCAAATAAAAATAAAAAATACCAAATTTGGAAAACATAATCAAAAGAGATTTTCACAGGAAAGAAAGGAGATTAGATTTGGAAACAGTAAAGTTANTTAGTAGCGACTCTGAGTATGTGGAAATTTAGGGTCGTTACAGTTGGTATCAGAGCTCTAGGTTTTAAATTCTGTAGACTAGCCTACAATGTAGACTTGGCACGTTCCATGGTCCCAACGTCGATGCCCCGTCACCGTCAGGTACGTCTTGCACAAGATAAGAAAAGAGAAACGTTTTCAAACTTGCATGCATTTTTATGTTAATGTTACTGAAATTGTTGTGATATTTCACGTATTTATTTAAGAGCATGATGTGATGTGTTGCATGCTGAGTGATTTTGTTTGCAATATGATGTGAACTTAGTAGATGTGATGCATAGCATAATTTCATAGGTAATGAGCCTTAGACTTAAGAGATGCTATCTTGGTTTCTAGAACCATGCTGCCTAGACCATGCGAAAGAGTAAGACGAGGAAGGGGACGACCTCTTATAAGAGATAGAGGACGAGATGAGGCTGAAGAGAGCCCACCTCGAGAGGGATCAGAGATAGGGTTTGAATTAGAACCCTTATTGTATGTATGGTCGGAAAGCAGCCCTGAGAGGGTAGACGTAGTAACTAAGGATAGAGTAAAGAATGATCAAGCAATAGTAGCTGACCAAACTTTAAGCGTAGTCCTAATAGTAGTAAAGATGACTGACTTCAACGTACTACTAGGCATGGATTGACTAGTTGCAAACCATGCTATTATAGAATGTCGCAAAAAAAAAAAAGGGTGATATTCTCACCATTGGTGGGACCTAGCTTTAAATTTAAAGGCACAAATACCGGGGCTACCCCCAAAGGTAGTCTCGATGATGAAAGCAAAGAGATTAGTCCAACAATGTGGTTGGACTATATTAGTATGTGTCGTAGACGTAAGAGGAAAAGAAAAGGCCCTAGAAAACGTGTCCATCGTAAATGAGTTCCCAAATGTGTATCCGGATGACCTACCTGGAATACCCTCTTCTCGAGTGGTCGACTTAATCATCAAACTCGAGCCGAGAACTGAGCCTATTTCTAAAGCACCTATCGCATGGCGCTAGCAGAGTTGAAAGAACTCAAGGCGCAATTACAAGACTAACGGGAAAAAGGGTTCATTCGACCTAGCATAATCCCCTGAGTTGCGCTAGTGTTTGTTCAAAAGAAAGATGGATCGATGCATTTGTGCATCGATTACAGAGAGTTAAATAAGAGAACCATAAAGAACAAATATCCTCTACCTAGAATAGAAGACTTATTCGATCAACTCAGAGAGGCAACGATATTTTCTAAGATAGATCTGCGATTAGGTTACCATTAAATAAAG
>NW_019268541.1:3750076-3759139 GCF_002738365.1 Cucurbita moschata
AGATGAGCATGAGACGTTAGTAGCGACTCTGAGTATGTGGAAATTTAGGGTCGTTACAGTTGGTATCAGAGCTCTAGGTTTTAAATTCTGTAGACTAGCCTACAATGTAGACTTGGCACGTTCCATGGTCCCAACGTCGATGCCCCGTCACCGTCAGGTACGTCTTGCACAAGATAAGAAAAGAGAAACGTTTTCAAACTTGCATGCATTTTTATGTTAATGTTACTGAAATTGTTGTGATATTTCACGTATTTATTTAAGAGCATGATGTGATGTGTTGCATGCTGAGTGATTTTGTTTGCAATATGATGTGAACTTAGTAGATGTGATGCATAGCATAATTTCATAGGTAATGAGCCTTAGACTTAAGAGATGCTATCTTGGTTTCTAGAACCATGCTGCCTAGACCATGCGAAAGAGTAAGACGAGGAAGGGGACGACCTCTTATAAGAGATAGAGGACGAGATGAGGCTGAAGAGAGCCCACCTCGAGAGGGATCAGAGATAGGGTTTGAATTAGAACCCTTATTGTATGTATGGTCGGAAAGCAGCCCTGAGAGGGTAGACGTAGTAACTAAGGATAGAGTAAAGAATGATCAAGCAATAGTAGCTGACCAAACTTTAAGCGTAGTCCTAATAGTAGTAAAGATGACTGACTTCAACGTACTACTAGGCATGGATTGACTAGTTGCAAACCATGCTATTATAGAATGTCGCAAAAAAAAAAAAGGGTGATATTCTCACCATTGGTGGGACCTAGCTTTAAATTTAAAGGCACAAATACCGGGGCTACCCCCAAAGGTAGTCTCGATGATGAAAGCAAAGAGATTAGTCCAACAATGTGGTTGGACTATATTAGTATGTGTCGTAGACGTAAGAGGAAAAGAAAAGGCCCTAGAAAACGTGTCCATCGTAAATGAGTTCCCAAATGTGTATCCGGATGACCTACCTGGAATACCCTCTTCTCGAGTGGTCGACTTAATCATCAAACTCGAGCCGAGAACTGAGCCTATTTCTAAAGCACCTATCGCATGGCGCTAGCAGAGTTGAAAGAACTCAAGGCGCAATTACAAGACTAACGGGAAAAAGGGTTCATTCGACCTAGCATAATCCCCTGAGTTGCGCTAGTGTTTGTTCAAAAGAAAGATGGATCGATGCATTTGTGCATCGATTACAGAGAGTTAAATAAGAGAACCATAAAGAACAAATATCCTCTACCTAGAATAGAAGACTTATTCGATCAACTCAGAGAGGCAACGATATTTTCTAAGATAGATCTGCGATTAGGTTACCATTAAATAAAGGGTAAAGAAAAAGACGTACCAAAGACAGCATTCAAGACAANCGTTTAGAGCAGTTTTTCACACGGTTAGTTGGATTATTAATTAAAATGTGAAATACTAACAAAATGTAACGAACGATGCGATAGGAAGCAAACCTTGGCAACATTTGGTGTAGTTCTCGAGAAACGGGAGCTTACGTAAATAAATTAGGGAATTCTTCGGCTAAGGCCAACCAGGTAAGTGGCCTTACTATAGAATAGGCTAAAAATTGTATGAGTTATGATGATGTATGAACTATGTCGTACGATGCGGTATATGACTTATGATGATGTATGATGTATGAGTTATGATGATGTGTGGGTTATGATACCTGATGATGTGCTCAGTATATATATATATTGATGAATGTCGTACTTGATATGTTTGATGCACTTTGTGGCAATATGATGAGTATGATGATTGCGTGACGTTTACCTTAATATGATGATGTTTCCATATTGAGCATGCTATATGATAATGAGTGTCATATTGCATCATGTCGTTAGATCGACATAGGACACAACCCTAAGAGCGTGAAAATGATATTAATATAAATATCCACGAGTATGTGTTACCTANCGATCAACTCAGAGAGGCAACGATATTTTCTAAGATAGATCTGCGATTAGGTTACCATTAAATAAAGGGTAAAGAAAAAGACGTACCAAAGACAGCATTCAAGACAAGGTATGATCGCTACAAGTTCGTTGGGGGTGTCATTTGGCCTCACCAATGCTCCAGCTTTGTGAATGGAGTTAATGAATCGAGTGTTCAAGGACTGTCTAGACACTTTTGTGATCGTGCTCATTGATGACATCCTAGTATACTCAAAAACAAATTTGGTACACCAGGAACACCTCTAAAATGTCCTAGCCACCCTAAGAAAGAACAAGTTGTATGCCAAGTTCTCATAGTGTGAATTTTGGTTATGATAAGTTTTTTTCCTAGGATACGTGGCGACAAAGGATGGAGTATCCATAGATCCTACTAAGATTAAAGCGGTCACAAAGTAGGAACGCCCAACTTCGGTAACACCAGTACAGAGTTTCTTGGGACTAGCGAGATACTATCGAAGGTTCGTGTAGCACTTCGCTAGAATAGCCTCGCCTTTGACACAGCTAACGAGAAAAGGGGTACCATTTATATGAAATGACGCTTGTGAGGCAAGCTTCCAAAACCTAAAAGAGAGATTGGTAACCGTCTCGGTACTCACAGTACCCAAAATCTCAGAAGAGTACGTAATCTATAGTGACGTCTTTAAAGAATGGACTAGGATGTGTGTTAATGCAACACGTTAAAGTTGTTGCATACGCGTCCCGTCAACTAAAATAATACGAAGATAATTACCCTACCAACGACCTGGAGTTGGCCGCTGTAGTGTTCACGCTGAAATTTGGTGACACTATCTGTATGGAGAGAAAAATTCAAAGTTTAACCGACCACAAGATTTTAAATATTTCTTCACCCAGAAAGAGTCAAATATGAGACAGAGAAGGTGGTTAGAATTGGTGAAGGACTACGATGTAGATATCCAGTATCACCCTAGAAAAGCAAATGTGGTCGCAGACGCTTTGAGTAGAAAGGTGGCTCACTCTTTGGCCCTCATTACGAGGGAAGTAAGGGTACAAAGAAAATTCGAGGGAGCCAACATAGTTGTAGCGACCGAGAGAGTAATAGCACAACTGGCCCAACTTACAGTGCAACCTACACTTTGGTAAAGAATGGTGACCTCCGAACGAGAGAATCCAAACCTACAGAAAGTCTTAAGCCAGCTAGCTGAGAGCCTAGTAAATGGATTCTTGAAGACCTAAGATGAAGGACTATTGTATCAGGGAGGCCTATGTGTCCCAGAGAAGTTAAGGAAGGAGATACTAACGGAAGCTCACAACTCGTCATTTGCCATGCACCCAGGAGGTACAAAAATGTACCAAGATTTTAAACAACATTTATGATAGAAGAGCATGAATAGGGACATGGCCGAGTTTGTGAGCGAGTGCTTAGTTTGTCAACAAGTGAAAGTTCCTAAACAAAAGGGCAGTGGGGTTGTTGTAGCCCCTAAGCATACCAGAGTGGAAGTGGGAAAACATAGCAATGAATTTCATAGTAGGATTACCCAAAACGCACAAAGCATATACAGTGATCTGGGTAGTTGTCGATAGGTTGACCAAATCGGCACACTTCCTACTTGGGAAAGCTACATATACAGTTGACAAATGGGCACAACTGTATGTGAAAGAAATAGTAAGACTACATGGAGTCTTAGTGTCTATAGTGTTGGATCGGGATTCACGCTTTACGTTAGCGTTTTGGCGCGGACTTCAAAAAGCATTGGGTACCCGCCTCGATTTTATTACCGCCTTCCACCCCCTAAACAGATGGACAAACGAAGTGTTTAAACCAAATTCTAGAGGGCATGTTATGCGCTTGAGTACTAGACTTTAGGGGAAGTTGGGATTCCATACTCCACCTCATGGAATTCTCGTATAATAACAACTTTACTAGACTTTAGGGGAAGTTGGGATTCCATACTCCACCTCATGGAATTCTCGTATAATAACAACTTCCAAGCCACTATTGGTATGACACCGTTTGAGGCCTTGTATGGGAAACTTCTCGTATAATAACAACTTCCAAGCCACTATTGGTATGACACCGTTTGAGGCCTTGTATGGGAAACAGTGTAGGTCCCCACTATGTTGGGACGAAGTAGGCAAAAGAGAGTTAGTAGGACCCGAGCTTGTTCGACTCACCAACGAGGCTGTTCAGAAAAATCGAGTGAGGATGCGTATCGCTAAAAGTCGACAGAAAAGCTACGCCGATGTAAGGCGTAGAAGCTTAGAGTTCGAGACAAGGGGCCTAGTACTCCTCAAGGTGGCACCTATTTAAGGTGTCTTGAGGTTCGGACGTACGGGCAAGTTAAGTCTTAAATTCATTGGACCATTCGAGATCCTAGAGCGAGTTGGTCCAGTAGCGTATAAGTTAGCCCTACCTATAGCCCACTTAGGAGTACACGATGCATTTCATGTGTCGATTCTGAGGAAGTACATTACGAACCCTATCTATGTAATAGACTATGAACCACTCCAACTCAATGAAGATCTGAGTTATTAGGAAAAACCAATAAGAATCTTAGCAAGAGAAGTAAAACCGTTATGCTACAGAAACATTGCGTTCATTAAGGTGTTGTGATGAAATCACCACACTGAAGAGGCCACGTGGAGTGTAAGGACGAAATAAAAGAAAAATTCCCTGAGTTAGTATACGAGTTGGAGACTTTCGAGGACGAAAGTTCTTTTTAGGGGTAGATAATGTAACGCCCCGTTGGGTTTAGTTATATATATATGTGTGTGTGTGTTAAAATAAAAATAACAAAATAAAGAAAAAGAAAAAAAAACTGACCACCTCCTTTAATCTCTCCGTCCATCCCCTACAATATCTCCCTCAGTATCAATAACTCAGCAAAAAAAAACAAAAATAGAAAGAAAATATTTTTCTGGAGGAAACCAGAAGGAAGACAGATAATGGAGAGATGGTAGACAGAGATGTCATTTCAAAAGGTTAGTAGTCAGATTTACCTTTTTTTTTTATTTATTTTTCTCTTTCTTTCTGCGAAGGATATTAGCAATTATTTAGATCTGATTTAGAAATTTAGAAATTATCTGTTGCAATGATCTGAATTAGAAATTATATGTCCTAGCGAGGGTCCATGAAAATTGATAAAAAAAAAAGAATAGATAGATAAGGATGAGAGAAAGATAGGGAAAAGAAAGATCTGGATACATATTCAAAGAAAATAAAATCCAGCAATAGAATTAAAATATGAGACAGAGAAGAAAAGAGAGAAAGATTGGAAGACAGATCAAATAAAAATAAAAAATACCAAATTTGGAAAACATAATCAAAAGAGATTTTCACAGGAAAGAAAGGAGATTAGATTTGGAAACAGTAAAGTTAAAGGAAGTCTGGTGGGTAGAATTAAACCGAGTGTAATAAACTGCCTAAAATAATGAAACTAATTAAAAGAATTAAATTTAAATGGCTTAAAATAATTAGATATGGAGGCAGAATTGAAAGGCTAAACAGAATTAGAGTAGAGAGAAACAAGAAAAAAAAAAACAAAGAGAGAGGATTTTAGGAAAGAAAAGAAAGTTAGAACAGTTTGAAGATGGCAAGTACCATTCATATGGCAATGACAAAATTAAAAGGCTAAACAGAATTAGAGTTAAAAGAAAGAAGAAAAAAAAAACAACAGAGAGAGGATTTTAGGAAAGAAAAGAAAGTTAGAACTGTTTGAAAAAATGGTAAGTACCGTAAATAGAATTAAAATATGACATAGGAGAGAAATAAGTGATAGAAGAAGATATGAGAAATTGTTGTATTTGTATCTATAGGATATAACATTAAATGTTGAATTATCCAAGCCACTTGAAATATTAATAATATTGACATATTATTAATTTAAGTTTTAAGTTTTATTATCCTATATAATTTAGAAACAATGAAAACATGGAATTCGATTTTTATTGAGACCGTTTAGAGCAGTTTTTCACACGGTTAGTTGGATTATTAATTAAAATGTGAAATACTAACAAAATGTAACGAACGATGCGATAGGAAGCAAACCTTGGCAACATTTGGTGTAGTTCTCGAGAAACGGGAGCTTACGTAAATAAATTAGGGAATTCTTCGGCTAAGGCCAACCAGGTAAGTGGCCTTACTATAGGATAGGCTAAAAATTGTATGAGTTATGATGATGTATGAACTATGTCGTACGATGCGGTATATGACTTATGATGATGTATGATGTATGAGTTATGATGATGTGTGGGTTATGATACCTGATGATGTGCTCAGTATATATATATATTGATGAATGTCGTACTTGATATGTTTGATGCACTTTGTGGCAATATGATGAGTATGATGATTGCGTGACGTTTACCTTAATATGATGATGTTTCCATATTGAGCATGCTATATGATAATGAGTGTCATATTGCATCATGTCGTTAGATCGACATAGGACACAACCCTAAGAGCGTGAAAATGATATTAATATAAATATCCACGAGTATGTGTTACCTAGAGTAACAAAGAGATGAGACTAGAGGGTTGTGTCAGAAGAGACATTATGATGGATTTAGAGGGACCTCATGCATATTGTATGTTCATAAGCATAGGGCTACTTCCCCTAGAGATGATGAGTGCGGACGCGCACCATATGATGAGCGCGAATGCGCATAGGTGCGAATGCACACAGATGAGGGTGTTCATGAGGCGCATGACACTATGGGGTTCCGCTGACCTCCGGACGTCGCTACAGATTAGCTTGACCAGAGGGTCCAGGGGGTGTGCGAGCGCCCTGGGGATTCACACTCGCACGTGTGAGTCGTGTGTAGGGAAGTACTACACATCCAATTTATCCGAGACTGGAGGCCACCCCTAAGATGATTAGAGATAGGTCCCTAAATCATGATTGCATGTGTTTGCATTTGCATGGCCCCCTATAGTGGGGCCACTTACTGAGTATTCTTTGAAATACTCAGGTCGTGTGCCACATCATTTTTCAGGTAAAGGCAAGGCGCACTTGTACGGAGGACGGCGACATCGCGAGCAGAGACTGTGGCACGTGCATAGGGTAGACTCATATTTAAATTTCTAGTCTTAAGTTAGAATAGGTTGTTTTGCATTTAATTGTTTTAAATTATTTTGTATTTGTTTTTGTTTTCTCTAAATTTCAGTATTTCATATTTAAACACGTAAGACCATGGCTGTGTTTTCAGAGAAGAAGTTGTTTTAAACGTTTTTTTTAAATTTTCGTTATCAATTATGTTCATGTAAGAGTTATATTTTCCGCATTATAGATGAGCATGAGACGTTAGTAGCGACTCTGAGTATGTGGAAATTTAGGGTCGTTACAAATAATTTCAAGAAATCGTTTTTGATGTGAAAGATCAGATGGAGCTGCAACTACTGAGCATACTAAGAATTCCAAGAGATCAGACAACCTACACTAACCTCATTCTGATACCAGATTGTTGAAGACAACTTTTTGTGAGAAACACTCGCACTCTTTACTAAGACCAATCGAGAAGAAAATACAAGACACTTTGTAGAATACTATTGCTTTGTATTCCTTGGGATGAAAACCTACAATTTATTGTTAAAATTTCTTAACTTTTTCTTAAAATATTTAGATATCTTTATTCCTAAAATACCTAAATCATTTTCTTAAGTAAGGCGGGAATGGCCAAGATTCATCTCCGATACAGTACAAATAGAATCCGTCAGTGATTGTGAGTTATGAGAATCAGGTCAAGCTATTCGAGAACTCACCTTCTTTCCTTCCCCTGCTTCACCTTAATTGTTATTTGAACAAGTAAAAGTTATGTCTTGGTCTGAGTGGGGATAGTATTTCTCTTCTGCATGTCCATGAAGTTTTGAAAAATCCAAACATCTCAGAGATCGATAGAGAGG
Organism: Cucurbita moschata; assembly: GCF_002738365.1. Lineage (NCBI taxonomy): Eukaryota > Viridiplantae > Streptophyta > Magnoliopsida > Cucurbitales > Cucurbitaceae > Cucurbita > Cucurbita moschata. The sequence goes on from NW_019268541.1 coordinate 3,757,875, forward strand.
TAGGAATTTATCGAACGAACCGCACTCCTTCGTATACGTCAGGAGTCCATTGATGAGAAGGGGCTGGGGAAAGCTTGAACCCAATTCCTACCGTGAAGAATATAAGCGCAATTGAAATTCCTCGGGAGTTATACATTTGTGTATTGAGAAAACCATTTACTATTTCTTGTATACAATGGACTCGTACAATTATTGGGTTCGACCCTATTGGGCTAGTGATGATATTTTAACCTACCCTACCAAAACTTCATATCGTAGTACACTGATGATGCAATACCCCAGATCTGTGCTCGTCGATAACCCTCTAAAATTCTTTTGAAACAGCGTGTGAGATGCAAGAATGTAAATAGAAAATGAGATGGTAATGGGAGCGTGAAGGTGAGAGGTTTAAAACGACAATGTGGGTGGTTGATTTTTGCGGATTCAGCGGCTCGACCAAAATCTTGCGATTTCTGACGAGATTCGATTATTTTATTTTATTTTTTATGAAATAACTATCGCTACAACACGTAGATAAAGATGAATCGTTTCTTGTTTGAAGATTGAAGCAGGATGGTTCAATAATTTGATTCTCTTACTCATCAAGAAGAGAAGTTTGTCGAGTATAACTCAACTAATTGAGGTCTAATTTAGGGGTGCACACTAGTTGGTTTGGAAAATTCTTTTGGATCAACTCAAAATTTCGAGTTGATTGGGTTGATTATTGACCCGAGCAACCTGAATAAAGCTCACAACCTATTCCTCTATTTTCAAGTTGGATTGTCGAGTTGTTCTATATATATATATATATATATATATATATATATATATATATATATATCACATTAATAATTAAAAGTAGGTTGGGTTTTAATACTATTTTCATGTCAGATCAACTCGACAAACGACATGAATTTGTGAAAAAAATTTCCAATAATTCAATCAAACTTAAACTAGACTTTCTTTATGGGTAAGGTAATCTAAATTGGTTGAGTTCTTGAGTCATCTGAACACTTCTACATAAACTCATGTTTCTACTTATGGTCACGGTAAAGTCAAGTCAGATAGATGAAAAGATAGAAACTACTCGACTTTTCTTTATGAAATTGAATAAATACACAAATTAATAGACAACCTGCACACATTTCTTGGAGAAACCTCTTTTCTAGCACACTTTTCCTCGAGATGACTCTCTACTTTATTATATATATATATATATATATATATATATATATATTTTTTTTTTTTTTTTTTTTTTTTTTTTTTTTTTTTTTTTTTTTTTTTTT
>NW_019268541.1:3759240-3774907 GCF_002738365.1 Cucurbita moschata
TTTTTTTTTTTTTTTTTTTTTTTTTTTTTTTTTTTGTAAAAATAAATTATTAAAAGTACTGATTTTTAGTTCGTTTTTCATTGAAGTATCGTAAGCAGTTTTTTTGTTTGTGTTTTAGTATGGGTGTACATGGTGCAGGTTGGGTTGGGTTGAGGGATGTTTTTTGGACCAACTCAAAAATTCGGGTTGGTTTGTGTTTTAATAGGAGTGTACATGGTCCGGGTTGGTTTGTGTTTTAATAGGAGTGTACATTGTCCGGGTTGGGTTGCATGTGTCGTATCTTGTGATTGATATGTTTGCTTATTATGTTATGATGCATTGTTACTATGAGATATGTCATATTGGAGCATCATGTTAACACGTTATGCCATTGATGAATGTGTTATGTTATGAAAGTATGATACCGTATTTATACACTACCTTATGTAATGACACAAAAGGATTATGCGATGTACGAAATGAACGAGATACGTATTGAATCATAGACATGTGCCATGATTTCAAACAATGGGAAATCTCGTGCATATTGTATGTTCACATGCATTACGAAAATACGATATACTATGTGTGTTCCCTTCCCTCCGCAGTATACCAACAACGTGAGTGTACTCTAGTCGGAAGCTAGGTCCAGGGAGTACGTATACGAGCTTACCTAGGGGTTCACATGCGCATACGTGGGGCGTGTGTAGAAAGTACTACACGTCCAATTCTACCCATATAAGAAGCTGAGACCAAGGCCATGAATGTTGTTTCATCATAGGTCCCAAACACGACTATATATGATTGTATTTCTTAGCCACTGTAGTGAGTCATTTATTAAGCAAGTCACGTGCTACTTTTACTTTTCAGGTAAAGGCAAGACACCTCTACACGGATGATGACGTCGCAGTGATGACCATAGCACTTAAGCTCGGGTAGTAGCATTTATGTTATTTCATATTTGTAACCCTTCGAATAGATCAATGCATTGTTTTAATTTTCTTTATTTTATCTAAGATTCACGTGATTTATTTTATGTTGTAATTGTTTTAATAATTTTCTTACGAACATATAAGTCCGTGACACTGTATTGAGATTTATTAATTTATATAGTTAAAAATTCAACATTATCTTTATTAATTTATATAGTTAGACGATGGGCCGTGTGTAATTCATGGGTTACCTTGCCTTTATAAGATTATTGGGCCCAAAACCCATGGGCTTTGTTTTCAGCCCATTTCTTTTATTTGTCGATATGCCGTCGCTATTGGACGGGACAGACCGTCAGAACCACTTTCGAGGTCAGATGTTCAAATTCTCGTATCTCACTTTGTTGTACTAAAAAAAATATAACAGTCCAAACCCACTACTAATAGATATTATCCATTTTGGCCCGTTATGTATCGCTGTCAATCTCGCAATTTTAAAAAGCGTAGGGAGAGAACGAATGTTTCGTTCTTCTCTCCAACTGATGTGAGATCTCACAGAAAATGTATTAAGTCGGCCTTAAATTTATTTATTTTAATTCAAAAGTTGAAAGTTTTCCATTTTTATGATCCATTGGACAAAAATACATGTTCGGGCTAGTCAACCCTAATTATAATTTTTTTTTTGTTTGTTCAGTTAAATATTATATAAGAGCGAGAAAATTTAAACCTATGACCTGTTAATCGATGATACATGCCTTAATCGGTTGAGTTGTACTAAAGTTAGAGGTTATCGAGAGTCTATTATGGTCAATGCAAAAGTCAATTATACTAATGTTATCGTGCATCGTCGTATCAGTAGCTAAACGTTCTAACCACGACCACGATAATAAAAAAATAAAAGAAATTTGTAAACTTGCATCGAGTAGAAGACCTCATTGACTCTCGTTTGGTCGGTTCTAAAATTTTCAAATGGATTCAATAAAAAAAAAAAACACCTTTTTTTATTCCTCACCTAATTCCACACATTACAATATTTAAGGGAATTCTTATGTCCAAATAATTCAAATAATTACTTAAATTTTTTCTAATTTTTTAAAAAAATTTTATTATATTTTTTCCCCATTTCAACTAAATTATTGACAATCTTATCCCTCTTTTGTCTTTTATTTTAATGAAGAAATTCTCAGATAATGGCTCACCTATTCACACTCTCTCTCCCACGCGTGAAGGACACGATCCAATAAAAAATCGCCACATAGAATATAAGAAGATAGCGCGTGAGTACACGCGTGGTATCTGCGTGTGGGAATAAAGAGATATTTTTATTTATTTATTTGTTTTTTTATTAGGCATCGCCAAACTATTTTAATCTTTTTTGTGAGTGTTTTATTATTAAAAAGAAAAATTAATTTCTCTCTCTAAACTTTCTCTCTCTAGAAAACCCTTTCCCCTTTTTTCACTCCACACTGTTCAAACACCCAGAGAGAACCAGTAGGGTTTTGTTGAAGTTTTGATCTTCTTCTTCACTTTTTTGTTTTTGTTTGGTATTCAAATCCTTGAAATCACAGAGATGAAACCAAATCAACAAATCAACAAACCCTAAATTTGCTCCAATCTTCCCCATTTCTCTTTTTTTTTTGACTTTGATTTTTCTCACTCTTCACCTGTCCCTCTATCCCTCTCTCTCCTAACCCAATTTTTTTCTTCCCCAAACCCTAAATCCCATGTTTGAGTGCTACCCATTTTAGCTGAATTCCATAATCATGCTGTTTCTGTCTCATCAATCAGCTGCAGTGGAAGAGGTAGCAATTTTCCATTTCATTGCTCACATGGCAACTTCTCTAGCTCTGGGTTTCATTGTTAATTGCTTTCTCTCTTCGTTTGTTGTTTTTTTTTTAATAGTGGAATCAGTAGTGGGTTTGATGCATGCGGAGTAGCTAGTAGGAGGACGCCATGGAAGGGGACGAGCATAAGGTGGTGTTGGCGTGTGTGATATCAGGGTCGCTCTTCTCAGTGCTGGGCTCCGCCTCGTTTTTCATACTATGGGCTGTGAACTGGCGCCCGTGGCGGATTTATAGGTATATTTTTGCTTAATCTCTTCTATTTTGAATTTTCCTTGGATAGCACAAGAAATTTATGTAGTGCCGTATTAGTTTAGTGGTTCCAGGTTGTGATCAAGAATGTTGTGGTTAGGTAGTGGATGCTATCGTGGGATATTGGTATTGGTTAATGCTTTATACTTCCTTCATCGTGTAAAAATTTCCTTGTACGAGTATCACTGTTCAATGTACGGGTCTATTACCTGAATCTTGGGTTGTCGTGGGGTGGAACGGTTTATAGTTGGGCCAGGAGTCTGGATCAAAGATTTCTGTATGCTCTTACATAGGTTACGATTGAATTTTGCTTCTTATAACATGAAAGTACTAAATGTTAAAACATTGAGGTGAATTCTCTGGGTTTTTGGCATTTGAATCAAATATTTTCCCCATTTTGAAATGTCTGTTGAACTTGTGATATCCATTTTTCTCAATCTGGTTTTTTTCGTGTTATGCATGCACGTGTCCGATGGAAACCGTTATGCTTATGTCTTTATAGTGTTGATGAATGCATTTTTTTTTGTCTTGTGTGCATAATATCTTTCTCAGGTTTCTCATTTAAAATGAGAGAAGAATGTACATTATATGCATATATATTTATATATTTCAATTAATTTTAATGCAAGCAAAATTATTTTTCAGCTGGATCTTTGCCAGAAAGTGGCCAAATATCTTGCAAGGACCTCAGCTGGATTTGCTTTGTGGTCTTCTCTCTTTATCTGCATGGATATTAGTTATTTCTCCAATCGCGGTGCTTATCGTATGGGGGTGCTGGTTGATTGTAATATTGGATCGAGACATAATTGGGCTTGCTGTTGTGATGGCTGGCACCGCTCTTCTACTGGCATTTTATTCAATCATGCTATGGTGGAGAACACAATGGCAAAGCTCAAGTATGTATCTCTGACTGGTCTAATTTTGAAAAGATTATTACTACTCTCTTTTTAAACGATATTTGATATTCTTTAAGGGTTAGTGGTTAGATTTTTGGGTTCAGCTAGGGAGAGGAGAGAGATGCTTACGAGGAGCAAGTAGTCCAGTTGTTGGTTGTTTAGATTGCTACTAATTTATTATAGCCTCGTCACAGCTGTCTAGGTCTAGAAAGCCTTTGAAAACCTTACTGTTTTTTTGTTTCTTAGAATTTCGACCACGAAGTGCAGACAGGGTCTAAGTAAGTTGATGATCTCTGTATGCATATGCATATGCATGTTTGGATGACTTTAGAGTTTGATGTGTCTAAAGATTTTTCCTCTAATGTCCGATGAAGTTGCCTAGTTGACAACTCAAGTGTCCTCTATGTGGATGTAAATAGTAGTATGCTTAAGTGGGTGTGGGCATACACCGTCAATCAAGCAACAGAAAGACCAAGGCATGAACAACAAGGTATAAGAGCCACATGAACTTATCTAGCAACGATTTCCATCATTTCATCTTGAAGACAAGTTGAAAGTTGGGTATGAAGGTATTGATCGAGTTAGAAAGTTAGGTAGGCATGTTGTTTAGCTATCTTGTGGGGTATGTGGATTGAGAGACTTCAGAATTTTTAGAGGGAGGGAATGGTCTTGGAGGCATGGGAGGGGATGAGGTTTAGTTCCTTGTTATGGGCGTTTGTTTATTGGACTTTTGGGTAGTAAGTAAGTTTAGCAGATGATGTATGTATGTAAAAGTATATAAAAAAGTAACTTTGTTCTCACCGTATGTAGTGATCAAACTTCTCAAGAAATAAACAAAATGGATTATTTTTTTGGAAATTTGTCGTGAATACCACAAGTCAGGTGTTAAGACGACTCACTCTTCAAACCTACCTCCTTTGAAGATTCTCCCATTTATCATTGACAAGTTATTTGAATATGGTTCGCTTGCCATGACCATTATTTTGTAAGGCGAGATGAATTGATACGTCTCCCATCATGCTGTTATATAGAGAGTCAAATTTGCACCAAAAAGACGTTAGGAATCTCCCAAAATGTGCATTGCAAAGTGACAACTGCATAATACATGATCTAAATTTTCCTTTGTTGAGGCACCTATCTCTCATTTCTCTCTGCAATTGGTACTCATGAAGCAATTGGTATGCCGTACTACTTACCAACATTTTAGTGCTTCTTGCTCCTATTAGTCATCCTTTCAAAAGTGAGAAGAAGACCCTCTGGCTCCACATAAATAGTGGCATATCTTGTAAACTAGGCTTGAGAGGAACCAATGACCCTTCAAATTTTAGGAACTTGATCTTCATTTTAGCTCTATATGGGTGCTAACGTTTACCATCGTTGAAAATTATAGCTTGGACATTCTTTTGCCTGACTGGAAAGCTTTTTGTAATTCCCTTTGACACAATGTCCTCCCTTTTTGTATTATTTTGTTTCATTGGTGAAATATGTGTTTCCGCTAGGATAAAAAAGGAATTTTAGCCTTTCTAAGCTTGATAAAAAAATGATAGTTGGAGAAAAAGGGTGTGAAGTCTAGTAGGTAAAGAAAGATTTAGCAAAGGAACAACATGAAGGGCTTAAGGGTGCATGCGTGTTTGTCTTGACCTTGAAAGGTCAGTATCATTTGTCAAAATTGCACTTTTGCGGCAACGGGACAACGATTGGGTGACACTCGTTCTAACACAGCGAACAAGTTAGCCGTCTGACATTCGAGTTTCACGGACAATATTGGTGTATGCTTGAGCCTCGGGTCATGAGAAATGTTTTAGAAAACATGAGCGAGGAAATACGGTGAAAACAATTTTAAAGAAAACAATGTTATAGGCTAAAAATGAATAAGCAACAGCAACTACTTTGATAGCATATAATCTAGGTAGGAAAAATTGATAACTAATCACATCCCCTATAGTACATTTTGGGGTATTTTAGCAGGCGTAGATATGATTTTGGTAACCAATCATACACTCCTGTTTTAACACAACAAGAATAGTAAAGGCCTATCTAACATGAAAGCAAGTAAAAGGGTTTGGAAGAGCATGCGACTATGGCCAACACGTTTTGGACAAACATGACCCGAACATCCGACATGCGGTCACAAGCAACATGCCTTGGACAAGCATGACCATGACAATGGGCATTGTGGCATGCAAATCCAAAGTTTCCCCAATCAAACTAGCATGAAAATTATGGGAAGGATAATGGTGAGAATGATTAACTTAAGCAAAGTAGAGTTAATATAGTTTAATGATCTTCAAGGAAGCAAATTGGTATCCCATTCTTGGAACAAAGATATATAGCTTTCTAAGGACTTTAAATATGCTTTTAGTTTTAGTAACAATTGCCATTGTAAGACCAAGCATCGGTTAAAAATGGTGTTGTTTTGTTGCTGGCATTAAACTGACCTGATTGACCAATGCATAAACGGAGTACAATAGGGAGGGTGGGGGATAAACCTTTTGTGCACTATGTTTTTGCGTTTATACCACATTTGGAACAAAAGGTTGCATTTGTTGACATCTGTATTTCCTTTCCTGATCCTTCTTTTTCACTTTCCTTTGATTTCTAAGTTTCCTTTGTTTGACAATGAAATGACAAATGTTTTGGGTCTTTTTTCTTTGCGGTAAGACGTCCGGGTTTTCCTAGAGAGAAGGGATGTTTGTATTTGTTGCCCTAACCCTTCTAGAGGGTTCTTGTGTGACCTCGTCTTCCATATGTTGTCGGCCCTTTCTCCCTCTCCAATAGCATCTGCTTGCTCCTTTCACTGGTAGGTTAAAATTCCAAAGAAGGTTAAGGTGCAAGTTTTACTGGGCGAGTGAATACCATGGATCATATCTCAAGGTATTCTTCCTTTGTTTTGTTTATGGCATGATTCATTCTTTGAAGGAGGTTTGAGGAAGACCTTAATCATTTATTGTAGGGTAACCAATTTGCTCAGTTTCTGTGGGATCGTAGGAGATTCTTGTTTGGTGTGTGTGGTGTTCAGGTTATTGATGGTAGCTCGATGTTGGAGGAGGTGTTTTTGAATCCCCCTTTGAAGAAAAGGGCAAAGTCTTGTGACAAACTAGCTTATTTGTTGTTTTATAGGGTATCTGATTGGAAGGAACAACATAATCTCTTAGAGAGGTTGAGAAATCAGGCGAGGAAGTTTGGGAGATGGTCAGGTTTAATGATCCCTTTGAGCTTTAGTTGGCCTTTTTGTAATTGTGACCTTGGTCTTGTTCTTATGGATTGGAGTCCCTTTCTGTAATTTGTTCCAGGCTCCTTTTACATGAGTTTTTTTTCCTTTTATATTCTATTTTTTTCAATATTCTTTATGAAAACTCAGTTTCTTACCCTAAAAGAGATCTGTGATTTGGTTTGAAAGCAAATTATTGACTGACCTTGAAATATATATAAAAAGTAATAGTAGAGCTGTGCAAACTGCAGTATTTTTCCTTGGACAGGGGCTGTTGCTTTGAATTTAGTTTTTTCGTACATTCATGTTGACATCAACATATGTTTTTTCCTTGGACAGGGGCTGTTGCTATTCTTCTTCTTTTGGCGGTTGCGCTTCTATGTTCATATGAACTTTGTGCTGTATATGTTACAGCCGGTTCTAGTGCATCTGAGCGTTATTCACCTTCTGGCTTCTTTTTTGGCATATCAGCAATTGCCTTAGCGATCAACATGCTCTTCATCTGTCGAATGGTCTTTAATGGTAGTTACCACCAAACAATTTCTTCTAATTTTGCATTATTTTTTTGGACAGATATCTATGTTCTGCATTCTGTTTTATATATTTTTCTCTTGGTTCAGGAAATGGATTAGATGTGGATGAATATGTGCGGAGGGCATATAAGTTTGCATATTCTGATTGCATAGAAGTGGGTCCGTTGGCTTCTTTACCTGAACCACCTGATCCTAATGAATTGTATCCTCGTCAATCTAGTAGGCAAGCTCTCGAAGCTCTCGCATATTGTTCTTTCATCTTTGTTACATCCGTTAATTACTAAATCTTATAATTTTGTGGCCAGTGCCTACAATTCTCACTAATTTTTTTGGTGATCCTATGTAGTAATATTGTGGGTGTATTTTTAGGTCTCTTTCTTTTGCTGTTTTCTATTTTCCTTCTGGATGCTTGTTCCTCAATCTTTTAAAATTTTATTTCACATAAAGGTCACTTTTATCCATTCTTGTTATCTTGTTTCTTCTAGTAATATTTGGCCCTTCTTTTCATCTGCTCAGGATGAACTTGAGTAAACCACAAGGAGAAAACTCCCTCAACTTAGCGTGACCTGTGATATGGATAGTTTATGCTGTAGTCAATTAACTTCTCTTAACTGTGTTTTAAATTTGGATTCGCTAGTTTGTGATATTATATCCTATTCTTGAAATTTTAGCTGTCCAGTGAGCATTTCTAATACTGTTATTGATTGAAAATAGGGTGGTTAGACTTTTCATCAGAAACAAACAAGTATTAGGAAGGTTTGAGAGAACCATGTGGTACAATATTGTCTTTCTCCTCAGGTTATCAAGGCCTTATAGTTGTCTAATGCTAAGTTTATTTGGATTTTCTCAAACTCTGGTTTCCAAAAGTTAAATCACAAATTGTCTGAGACTGCTGCCAAGAGGCAAGTTCAGACATTTAAGTGGCCAAGACCCTCATTTGTATACTTCTTATTGGCAACCTTACTTTAAACTCTGGTAATCAATTTGGCCATGTTAATACTCAAGCGGAAAGCATATATGAACAGGTTGATTATGTTATGAGGATTAGCATGGTTGTTTTCATCCATCAATAAAAAATGTTCCACCAACTAGATCTCAACTTCTTTAGACAACATTCCTACCAAACACAATTTGCTACAGAGAGAAAAGGGGAAAGATGTTGATAAGGTTTTCTCGAGGTGAGATTCCTCGTGTTCCCATTGAGAATGTTGGTGTAAATTGAATGAGGGACACAAGGAGACCATTTTCTCCTAGTAATGCCAAAGTCAGTTAAGTGCGTCCAAAAAATGCCAAGCTAGTTTTGCGTAGGCAATTTTTATATCTATTTTTGAAAGGAGGCCTTGCTTTCTCATCTTTCTCTGCTCATTCACAACTTTATTAGTCACTCTTGGATGATGATTTGTCTTCCAACAATAAGATCTGATTGGGAAGAAGAGTTAATGTACGCTAGAACTCTTTCCAATCAACCATTCGTCTGTGGGTTGTTTAGAATTTACATATCTTCATGTATAAAAGTAGAAATACGTATTTTTAAAGAATTTTGTTTGTCATTATTATTGTCAGCCGATGGTATGATTGTTCATTTTTGGGTTGGGTCTTTCATTGTTCAGGGCTTCACATCTTGGGCTTCTTTATGTTGGTTCGGTTGTAGTACTTGTTGGCTACTCTATTTTATATGGCCTTACGGCTAAGGAGGCACGCTGGCTTGGTGCCACTACTTCTGCTGCTGTTATCATTCTTGGTATGTTCTAACTGCTTTTTTACTTAACCTTATTTACTCTTTTATTTTATGTTGTTTTAATTCTTTTGGGTACTTGTTTTGCAGATTGGAATATAGGGGCATGCTTGTACGGGTTCCAGCTGTTAAAAAGTGGTGTTTTAGCACTTTTTGTGGCTGGCATGTCTCGTGTTTTTCTCATTTGTTTTGGAGTTAATTACTGGTTTGTTTCTACCAATTTCATTTCGTTATCTTATAACTAAACCTGATAATTGTTATCACGGTTCTTAATTTTCCTTTTGCATCAGGTATTTGGGACATTGTATTAGTTATGCAGTTGTAGCTTCTGTGCTATTGGGTGCTGCTGTCATGCGTCACCTCTCATCAACAGATCCGTTTGCTGCTAGGAGAGATGCCTTGCAAAGCACTGTGATTCGCTTGAGAGAAGGGTTTCGCAGGAAAGAACCAAATAGTTCATCAAGCTCATCAGATGGTTGTGGTTCAAGTATGAAACGTAGTAGTAGTGTTGAGGCAGGTCACCTTGGTAATGGTACTGAATCCACTAGCAAGAGTGGGCCAGCAGCACAATGTACAGTTGATGCTAATAATTGGAATGGTGTCCTATGTCGAACTGGTAGTTCACAAGAGGGGATTAACAGTGACAAAAGCATGGATAGTGGACGTCCAAGTTTGGCTTTGCGGAGTAGTTCTTGTCGTTCTATCATCCAAGAGCCTGATGCAGCAATGTCTTTCACGGATAAAATTTTTGATCATCATAGTTCCTTGGTGGTTTGTTCTAGTAGTGGGCCTGAAAGCCAAGGCTGTGAATCTAGCACGTCAACTTCTGCAAACCAACAAACGTTGGATTTGAACTTGGCTTTGGCATTGCAGGAAAGGTTGAGTGACCCAAGGATTACATCCATCTTGAAGAGAAGCTCTAGACAAGGGGAACGTGAATTGACTAGTTTATTGCAGAATAAAGGATTGGATCCTAATTTTGCAATGATGTTGAAGGAGAAGAGCTTGGACCCAACTATCCTTGCATTACTTCAAAGGAGTAGTTTGGATGCGGACAGAGAACATCAGGATAATACTGATATTACCATCATTGATTCAAATAGTGTTGACAACATGCTGCCTAACCAAATTTCTCTGTCTGAAGAACTGAGACTTCATGGGCTTGAAAAGTGGCTTCAGTTCTCTAGGCTTGTACTGCACAATGTAGCCGGGACCCCAGAACGGGCATGGGTGATCTTTAGTTTAGTATTCATAATTGAAACAACTATTGTGGCCATTTTCCGTCCAAAAACTATTGACATTATAAATGCAAAACACCAACAGGTGAATAGAACTTTTAGTTACCCATATGGAGTACATTGTCATTATTGGATTTTGATTTTACAAATTTGTGGCATGTCAAGGTATCCTTTGTGTTTCTTCAAGCTAACTTTTTCTTGTGCTTTCAGTTTGAATTTGGTTTTGCTGTCCTACTACTATCTCCTGTGATCTGTTCAATTATGGCTTTCCTCCAGTCACTGCTAGCAGAAGAAATGTCAATGACCTCAAAACCTCGGAAGGTATGCGTTCCATTTGTGAGATTAAATATTTGCAGATAAGGAAGTTGTTTCAATTTACGTCAATGAAAAAGTTGTTTTGGTAAGTCGATTGATTTTTAATAGTTTCTAGCATTTCTTTTCGAGGTTGCATCCATAGCCTTATTTTCTGCTGTGGATATTTAATAAACTTGAAGTTTACTTCGATCTAGTAAATCTAAAACTACAAAATCTAAGAAAGTTGGAAGCAAATTGGTTAAAAACAGGCTTTTATCAGGGTTCTTCTCTAGCAATGTATAGGTTCTGGCTTCAGAGATTTATCTAAGTATTGTATCTCTGCTACTGATGCATAGTGCCCAGAGCCAGAGATGTCCACCTTCTTTATTTGTGTTTTTAAACTCCCCCTCCCCCAATTCTGTTCTCTGTTTTTCTTTATAGAATCTGTAATAAAATGAGAGAATTTATATGTTCTACGGGTTTATCCATACTTTTTAGATAATGCTACAAAGTAAGGTAGCAAATAATGGCACATTTGTTCTTATGTGCACTTATCCTGTAACTTTTGGACTACTGTGGCGTTATCACTTCTTTACAGATGATGCAACTAAACAAGAGAGCAAACCTATGTGAAATTTGTCTGTTATGCGAACATCGAAAATTGGCCTAGAAATCTGAGGTGAATCTAGGCCAAGTAAGAAGTGATGTAGTCTGGCATTCACAGTTACGGGATTGGAGTTATATGGCTTTGGCTTATATGGGTGAACATCATTATTTTGTCAGCACAATGAAGGGTGAATAGCGAAATACTTTGTCCAAATCTTTTCTGGCCATAATTGTAAAATTTTTCAAATAAAATGTTAAGATTGGGCTTTGATATTTAGCCTCTTGGGGTGCAGTCCAGGCCTTCGTTTCTATTTTTGATAAGAAACTTAGCTTTCATTATCAAGAGAAAATACAAAAGGAGGGGGGATGAGATATTCCCACACACCAACGGGTTACAAAAAAGATGCCGAATTTGTGTAAATATGAGATCTATAATTACAACAAAATTTGAAGTTGGAAGTCCAAATCCCTAAAGTCCCTGTTAGTTTTTTGACCACGAAAAGTTGTAGAATTTCTTTTATACCGTAGTCTCTAAAGGTGGGTAAAGACACCATTGGACCATTGGATTTATACCATAGAATTTCTTTTAAACAGAGGGCCATAAATAAGTTGAAGAAGAACATTTGAAAATTTGTTGGGTCAACACCACTGCAAATTGTACGAAGTTGCAAACAAACTTGAGAAAAAAGAGGCGCATAAAAAATTCATCACTGCTTTTACAAAGAACGCACCAATTGGGGGAAAAGACAGAATTTCAAAGAATTCTTTGGATCCTACAGCAATATTCAGCCTCCCAAAAGAGAATATCCACAAGAGATCCTTGATCTTTTAAGGACACGATGTTTTCCATATAAGATCAGATTTTGGTTTGTCCAAAGCTGTTTGATGCACAAAGAGCTTGGGAGAAGAGGATTTAACCGCAAAAGGAGCTCTATCATTTTCCAGCACTGACACTTTCAAATCATCTCTTTTTACGGTTTAAAAGCATGATGCTCATTCAAGAGAAGTGGGTTGCAGTCCAGCTGGTTGGGGACTTGAAAAGTTGGGTATGTCAAAAAAAAAAAAAAGGTTGGGTATGTCAATGTGGAGTTCGTTGTTTAGGGTAGGAGGGATTCTCGTTTTCAGTCCCCTTCTCCTCCTTAGGGCTTCTCTTCTTGTTCTTTTTTCTTCTGAAGATGGCCATTCTTCCCCGACATCTCTTCATTTTCTTCATTTGGAAAGATTAGGGTCCTAGGAAGGTCAAGTTCTTTGTTTGGTAGGTCCTGCATGGAAGCGTGAACATCTTATACTACGAGCAAAGACATTCTTCCTTCTTTTTGCAGCTGTAGTGGCATGTCAAAAAATCCCTTGGTGTTATGGAACTTAGGATTTAATCTAACAACCTTGTTGGAAACAAGACCATTAGATCTAAATTATCAAAGAATCCCAAAAACGATAAGAATCAACTCAAGGGAAAGTTTTGGAATGGATTACCTTGATGGTCAAGATCAAGAGTAAAGAAAACTCGTTTCTAAACTCGTGATTCGAATCACTTCACAAGAGGTTTGATGAATACCACTTGAATGACTCTAGCATGCAAGTTCTAAACACAAGAATCTGCAAGCTAAAAAACTTAGCTATCAACTCAGCTGAAATAGAAACTCTATACTTTTCAATTCCAAAATGTGATGTCTACCATGAAAGAAATGAAGATTTTATATAGCCTCTGACAACCTTAACTTATGTGAGTTAAATACACACAACTTTCATATTAAAATGGCTAGTTGATGAGAAATACACCCATAACTTCCATACGATGGAATATGGTAACCTATGTGGGTTACAATGTAACCTTAACTCCCATATTAAAACTAGCTTAAATGACAAACAAATATTGAAATGACAATTAAAATAATGCGATAAAAGAATGTGCTATCTAGTAACCATCCTTGGACTAAGTTCCATAAATTCAACTGTGAGTTCATTAAATGCAAATCAAAATGCATTTTATGCGTCTCTTTCTTGAAGCTCAACTTTGCACAACATGTAGGGAGGACTCCAACATCTTTTAGAATTTCTAGCTCACTATGGCTTGAATATAAGTAACTAAAGCTCGTTGTAACTTCTTGGCTCTCATCCTTGTAATTGGACATTGAGGTACGGAAATTCCTTGGTCATGGTTCATATCTGCAGTTTCTAGATTTTAGGACGCTTTTAGAGTAAAGTTGGCTTGGAGCAGGGATTGTAGGGCTGGGATGTAAGAGGTTTTGGTGTCTTGTTGTGTCCCCCGTTCTCATTTCTCTGGCATATGTGCGTTGTTGCCAATCTTTGGGGCTTTGGCTTGAGAGGAATGGAAGGCATTTAAGTGGCCCTTCAAGATTTGAAGTAGAGTTATGGGAGGTTGTTAGCTTCAATACCTGAGTTCAGACCTTGGTTAGAAAGGCTTTTTACAACTATCAGCTAGGTCTTGTCCTTTTAAATTGGAGTCCTTTCTTATAGTTTTTTGGACTTTTTTTTAGCGGGCGATTTTTTTTGCTTTCCCTTTCACATTCTTTAATTTTGTTTCAATGAAAGCCTGGTTTCCGATAAAAGGAATCTTTTATGCTATTTTTCATGTATTAGTTCTGTGATTTGATTCACATGCATTAAGTTTCTTATGATATTATTTATTTTGGAATATGCCTCATTATGATCACTTTCTGCAGTATGGCTTCATTGCTTGGCTGCTCAGCACTTCTGTGGGGCTTTTACTTTCTTTCTTGAGGTTTGTACATATCATCTACCACCAATTGTTATTATTTTTGTCTTTTTGGTAAAGCTCTGAGCTGTAGTGGCATGGAAAAGTTGGAAACTGGACATTTTTTTTAAAGCTCATACTTTTCTGTTAGATTGAGGTCCATTCTTCTAAGATTTGAATTCTTTCTTTTGAGAGTTCTATAGTTCCTCTGTTTATTGTTATTTTGTCTGCACAGTTTCCAATTTCTTATCAGTTTCTATGCAATTTCTTCTCTCTTTTTGTTTTTTCTACTTGGAGCCTTCTTTCTTCTTCCGTTACTATGCCATGGTCTAGCAGTAGTATTTGATTTCTTCCCCTTTTTTTCAGTTTTATTTTGATCCATTGATTTTTTTCCCCCTGATGAATGATTGTTAACGGTCTGTTTTGCAGCAAGTCATCGGTTCTTTTAGGGATGTCCTTAACAGTTCCTCTCATGGTAGCTTGTCTTTCTCTTGCCATTCCTATATGGATCCGAAATGGGTACCAGTTTTGGATTCCCCGAGTACAATGCATGGGTTCTGCAGGAAACCAACGAACTATTGGAACAAAGGAGGTTTGTATTTCTGCTTTTCAAATTTTCAAATCTAAACCTCCACAAAATTACTTCTTGTAAAATGAAATTTTTTGTTTCTAATCTCTAGTCTTGACTCCTGTGATCTTATTGTTCCGGGTGGGACATGTTATTCTTACCATTTTGCAAATCCTTCTCAATTTTTTTCAATAGAAGTAGGTTCTTCTATCAAAGTAAAGTAACAAAATTAGGAAAAGAAAGCAACACACTACGGGCATGAGACATCGCAGAAAGATTCAGGAAAAAGGGAAGCATGGATTTCGTAGCTACTGTTTTGTTTAACTACTTGGAAGGTGTATTTCAAATTTTCAAGGAGGGTGTAATGTTTGGATGTTATGGAATACTTAGCAGTGCTTGCATAGGCAGTTGATAGGATCCTGATTGTTAGAAAATATCACCTAAATCTTAGTACATTACAATATCGAAGGAAAATTGCAATGGGAATAGGCTATAGAGAGAGAGCCAATCAAAAAATTCAGCCTCTCTAACCATCTTTTCAAGTAATTACAAGCACTCCACTGTTGTAACTCTAATTACAATCATATCACTACTAAAATTCCTAATTTACTCCCTAGTGTTTAATCATAGTTAACTTAAAGAATTAATTTTGACAATTTTAAGTCTTCAGCAATCTCGCTTTTTTTACTCAATTCATGAGTTACATGGGGAATGGGTTCCTAATATATTTATTAGAGATCACTTATCAAATATTTATTGGCTTATTGATGCCAAGTCAATTCTTCAATGTTTTGAGATTCCTTTGATTCTTTTTCTTTCATTCTTTATTTTCTCCCTTTCACAATACAAAAAAAAAAAAAAAAAAAAAA
>NW_019268541.1:3775745-3780882 GCF_002738365.1 Cucurbita moschata
AAAAAAAAAAAAAAAAAAAGGAAAAAAAGAGAAGGTTCTGGGTACTGTTTTGACTTGTCTCCCTTTGTATTGAAACAAATCAGCTGTGTTTGTGCCAATTTGGTGGTTTAAGGTCAGGTTGGTGAATGATGGTTTGGAAACTTTTAATGAACCATTTGGATTACTATGTTTTCCTGCCTGGCCATTGGGGTTCTTTCATCTTGGCGCTTGGGTTGGGTTTCTTTATGCTATTTGTCTTTTGTATATTGTCTTTACGTGAAATGTGAAAATGTTGGTTCTTTTAATTATTTAATTGCAAATTAAATACTGAGAAAAATGAAAGAATACATAGGACATGCATCGCAACAAAAGGTTCTAAACTAGAACTTGAGTTCACTATACAAAAAAGACTCCAATTCAAATGAAATAATGTCCAATGGATAATTTTTTTTTGAGACTGATGGTTAAAGAGGAACATTAACATATCAAGAGATATACTCTTCCCAACCTCTAAAAATCCTGCCATTCCTTTTAAGCCAAATGCCCTATAGAATATGTAAAAAGCTAGCTACTGAAGGCCCAAGCCCTTAAGATTAAGGTGGATGCAGAAAAACCGTCTCTATCATAGAACAATATTCTTTGTTCTAAGCCAAACAAAGGTGGAACAGCTCCAAAAAGCAATTCCAGATTGATCTGTTTGTCAAGTTATTTCTACGTTTACAATATCTCCGTTTCTATTATTTATTTATTTCTTTTCATATTTTTTGAATGCTTCTATCACTGTTCAATGTTGCATCTAATTTCTCTATCCTGATGATTTCACAGGGTATTGTTCTTGTGATTTGCATGTTACTGTTTTCTGGATCTGTGATAGCTCTTGGTGCGATTGTGTCTGCCAAGCCTCTTAATGATTTGCGCTACAAAGGGTGGACTGGTGATGACAAAAGCTTCTCATCACCTTATGCCACATCTGTGTACCTTGGCTGGGCCATGGCGGCTACAATTTCTTTAGTTGTCACTGGTGTGCTGCCGATAGTTTCATGGTTCTCGACGTACCGTTTTTCCTTCTCTTCTGCAGTTTGTGTTGCCATATTCACAGGTAACATCTACATGTTTTCTTTAGTGTTGGCTTTTTGAATAAGGTTCTTGGATCTAGTGGTTTATATTTTGTTTGTAGGACTGCCTAAAGTTGGTTTTAATAGTCTGTTTTCCATTTTTTGTAGTGGTTCTTGTCATGTTTTGTGGTGCATCGTATTTGGAGGTTGTGAAATCAAGAGATGACGAGGTTCCTACAAATGGAGATTTTCTTGCTGCTTTGCTTCCGCTAGTGTGCATCCCTGCTTTGCTCTCTCTTTGTTCTGGTCTATATAAATGGTGAGAACCTATTCCTTGTACAATCAGAAGGAATTGGATTATCCTGTTGAACTTTGCAGCTAGATACATTACTGGCCAACTTTAGTTTAACATTTAGGAGAGAGATCGTTGTTACCTTTTGAGCATGTTTTTTTTTTTCAGGAAAGATGATGGTTGGAGGCTTTCTCAAGGTGTTTATGCATTTCTTTTTATTGGGCTCCTCCTGCTCCTTGGTGCCATATCGGCTGTTATAGTTGTAATTAAACCCTGGACGGTATGAGAAGACTAGGAATACGTCTGTTTTTGTTTACTTCGACCATCTTCACTTTGCTTATAGCACCTTATTTCAAATAAACAGATTGGGGCAGCATTTCTTCTGGTGCTTCTTATGATTGTACTAGCAATTGGCTCTGTCCACCATTGGGCTTCAAACAACTTTTATTTGACGAGGACCCAAATGTTTCTTGTTTGTTTTCTTGCTTTTCTTTTGGCTTTGGCGGCATTCCTTGTTGGATGGTTTGAAGGTGAGATAAGGAATTATTGATCTTATATCTTGTGCTCGTATTTGTTTCTCTTCCCTTTTGTAAAGTTATGAGTTCGATTACAGGATAAAAATTTCCTACCCTAACAATGCCTTTCTTTTTCATCCCTCAGGCAAACCATTTGTGGGAGCTTCTGTTGGGTATTTCTTATTCTTATTTCTTCTGGCTGGAAGAGCATTAACTGTGGGTTATACTTGACCTCCTTTAGCATGTTTTGCTATTCATATTTGATTTTTTGAGTATTTAACTAGTTGAATATTCTTACTTGTAATCACATTGTTGTATTTGGTCCTTGCAGGTTCTACTCTCACCACCGATTGTAGTCTACTCTCCTAGAGTTCTTCCTGCATACGTCTATGATGCTCACGCAGATTGTGGGAAGGATGTCAGGTTTGTTTAGCTCTCTAATTTTTTTGATTCTTTGACAAAAGCCTGTTGCTTTTTTCATGATATTGTATATGGGGCTTTATTAAAAAAATTATCTGATATTTGCTAATTTATTTTTCATAGTGCTGCGTTTCTTGTGCTTTATGGGATAGCATTGGCAACTGAAGGCTGGGGTGTTGTTGCAAGTTTGCTTATTTATCCACCATTTGCTGGAGCCGCTGTATCAGCAATTACTCTTGTTGTATCCTTCGGTTTTGCTGTTTCTCGTCCTTGTTTAACTCTAAAGGTATATGAATAATTGTGTTGAATACTTCGATGTGTGAATTATCCATCGTTAAAGCCTCTGGAAGAGAATTAGCTCTTTAATTTGTACAGACTATTTAATGCATTATCAATGCCTTCAAATTTATGTAGATGATGCAAGATGCGGTTCACTTTCTCAGCAAGGAAACTGTTATTCAAGCAATTTCTCGGTCTGCCACCAAGGTGTGTTTAACTACAGTACATTCTTATAAAATTACCTTTTCTTATGTAAATATTTATTAGACAGCAGAACAGGGTCTGATAAAGATCTGACATGGTGGGTAAATACAGTCCCAGACTAATCCGAAACTTCTAAGCACCTCCAGTAGATGGTGGTAAGAAAAAGTGTAGGAGACTAACAGGTGGTTTAGAAGATGTATTTTGAATGTTATTTTGGGGGTGAACGAATGATTGATGTTATATTTGTGGGGTTCTAATTGTACCATTAGTGTGGCCATCGTGGAATCTATTAATTAAAACAGGAATAAAAGTTGTTGAATTTCTGAAAGGTGCGTACTTGAATGTTCAAGTGGAGGAGGGGCATAGAGAGGAGTGATGGATTCTCAACACTTATGCTTTGAAGTGTATTGAAAAGGAGAATATTTGGGCAGAACTTGGTCTTGTGGGTAATGCCAAGGGGCTTGGTGCTTGAGTCAATTTAATTTGGTGGTTCCTCGGAAGGAAGGTCTAATGGAAAAAGGACAAGGAGCATGAAGAAGTCTATTTTAACTCATTATTAGAAACAAGACTTGAATAATGTAAAATCCATGTGGTCAATAATTGTGGGACAATCCTAATTCCTATATAGGTTTTATTGGGCATATTTCTTTTTTAGTGCAAAAGAAATGGCTAGACAAATTCAAGGATTCAAGAGCCTCCAGGAAGATCTGGATCCTTTCAGACAATGTCCCCATTTTGCGAGAAACTGGATCTTGTAGACTGCCCTCGCCTGTTAAACTCTTGGCTAAGTCATGGTTTTGAATGGTGTGGTGGAAAGAAGAAAATGTAATTGTTGGGTTTCAAGTTGATGTAAGCTTTAAAGTTGTCAAGAATCAGAAAAAACTTTGAAGTAAAAATGCTGTTCGAGATGTTATTGCTACAAAGGAAGAGATTGAGAATAATAAGATCATCTATACCACATTATGTCAAGGAGGAGGATTCCAACTCTCGTCAGTCTAGGGAGAAAAAAATTTATGTTGTTCTTGACGAAAAACTTCTAGATATTTCCATGACAGGTAAGAGAGGGAAGCTGAAATTCAATTTTTCTTTGTTGGATTCTATTAGGAAGGAGAAAAAAGACCTTTATCTTGAATTGACTAGGGACGGCAAAGGACTAGAGAAGAGTCCATCTGGTTATTGGGCAGTGTGTATTCTGGATGGAGGATTTGTTGAAGGAAGTTGCTGCCTTCAGATACAATAAAAAGAGGTACCCCGGGGGTGGGTGGTGGTGGTGGGGGTGGGGGGGGCAATTTGAAATTTGACTGGTGCTAAAGCATTGGGATCAGGTAGATTCATAGGCATCTTTTTAAATGGTTCTGGAACATTTTAAAATCTGATTTTGTTTTGGAAAATTTCTATGATTTTTTTAGGAACCCTTCTATGTTTGGAAGAAAATTTTGTTAGGCTATTATGTAAAGAAGACGGCAAAGTCGTGTATGCCCTGTCGTTGTGCGTTAATAAGGAATGCCTCTAAATCTCCCATTGTAGTGGGAACTTGGGATTGGGGGAAGGCAGGGGTTGAGCTCCACCTTCCGTCTCACGTACACTGCTGAACTAGATGCGCTTTCATCACCTTCTATGCAACTATAATTGAGGGTCTTTACTGCAATTTGACCTTTTATGTAGACTAATTTTTTTTCTGATGCTCTGTATTATGATGTGTGGATCATATAATTACATTCATGCTCACAGTGCATGTTATACTGGGTGCCTTTCATTTATTTGCTATTGCAAATTTCATTTTCTTTTTCCTGATATCACAAATTAGCTTTTCTCACTGAGAACAGAATTCTTAGTTCAGATCTATTTCTATTCTGAAATGCTGTGTCTGCATCTACTTGGACTAATTTCTGTTTACAATCCAGACTAGAAATGCTTTATCTGGAACATATTCAGCTCCCCAGAGATCTGCAAGTTCTGCAGCTCTTTTAGTTGGCGATCCTACCATCATGCGTGATAGGGCAGGAAACTTTGTGCTTCCAAGAGCAGATGTTATGAAACTTAGAGATCGTTTGAGAAATGAGGAGTTAGTTGCCGGATCATTCTTCTGTAGACTGAGATATAGGAGGCCATTTTTTCATGAGTCAACTAATGATGTTGACCACAGAAGGCAAATGTGTGCTCATGCTCGTATTTTGGGTTTGGAAGAGGCAATTGACACCGAATGGGTATACATGTGGGACAAATTTGGCGGCTATTTACTGCTTTTGCTTGGCTTGACTGCCAAAGCGGAGCGAGTTCAAGTATGTCCCAAACTGTTGCATATTATTGATGAAATATATGTTCATTTCCATTAATCGGTACTTAGAAACTGACAGATAGATAATACTGATGTTTTTTTTTTTTTTTTTTTT
>NW_019268541.1:3781031-3823249 GCF_002738365.1 Cucurbita moschata
TTTTTTTTTTTTTTTTTTTTTTTTTTTTGTAGGATGAGGTTCGTTTGAGACTTTTTCTTGATAGCATAGGCTTTTCGGACCTGAGTGCTAAGAAAATAAAGAAGTGGATGCCTGAGGACCGTAGACGGTTTGAAATCATTCAGGAGAGGTATAACTTTGTTATTACTTTAGGAATTATTGAAGATCTCTAATTTTCTGCATCTTTATTAACGTTTTCTTGTTTAAATTATAGTTATATAAGGGAAAAAGAAATGGAAGAAGAAATCTTAATGCAAAGACGTGAGGAGGAGGGAAGAGGTAAAGAAAGAAGAAAGGCATTACTGGAGAAAGAAGAACGTAAGTGGAAGGAAATAGAAGCTTCTCTTATGTCCTCAATTCCAAATGCTGGTGGTAGAGAAGCTGCTGCCATGGCTGCTGCGGTGCGTGCCGTTGGAGGCGATTCTGTTCTTGAGGATTCTTTTGCTCGAGAAAGAGTGTCAAGCATTGCTCGTAGGATTCGAGTATCCCAGTTAGCTCGCCGTGCACTTCAGGTTGAATACTTCACTCTTTCCAACAAAATAGGGAACATGACCTTTTTCTTGGGTTGGGCAGTCCAATACTACCATTCTATGCTTAAGCTAAAATCCTGTATTTAAGTTCTTTTTTTTTTTTGTTCGAAGTACTGTAGATTAGCCAAACAAATATGTTTCTGTTGTTTTTGCAATCAAAATTTTCTGAACAAGTGATTAAATAGTTATTTTAATGGCTACTTTCACATGGGGATGTGACCCTTCTGTGCACAGCTTGTTGATATGCGTCTATCTAGCCTAAGAGGCTAAAGCTTCATGCTTCGCTTATTTCAATGCACCAGTGTAATTCCTTTGCTATTTTTATACTTCTGCAGACAGGAATCCATGGTGCTGTCTGCGTCCTCGATGATGAGCCAATAGGATGTGGCAAGCACTGTGGTCAGATTGAGGCCAGTATATGTCAAACTCGAAAAATAAGTGTTTCGATTGCTGCATTGATTCAGCCAGAGTCCGGTCCTGTTTGCCTATTTGGTACGGAGTATCAGAAGAAGATTTGCTGGGAATTTCTGGTGGCTGGTTCCGAACAAGGCATTGAAGCTGGACAAGTTGGTCTAAGATTAATCACTAAAGGTGACAGACAATCGACTGTCACAAAGGAGTGGAGCATAAGTGCAACCAGTATTGCTGATGGAAGGTCTGTGTCTATTGTTTTGAGAACTAGACCAAGCAGCTTCTCCCTTTTTGCTTTTGCTATTGTTTTGTGAACCAGACTGAGCAGCCTCTCCCTCTTTCATGCTACTTGAGAGTCTAAGTTTTATGCTTTCAACCGCCTTGTCTTGCGTGTTTTGGCGAACAGTCTTTTGGTACAGAAGAATCTGTTTAGTAATTTTAACTTTTATTTGCAGGTGGCATATTGTAACTATGACCATTGATGTTGATTTGGGAGAAGCAACCTGCTATTTAGATGGTGGGTTTGATGGCTACCAGACTGGGTTGCCCTTAAACGTGGGCGATAACATTTGGGAGCAAGGGACGGAAATGTGGGTTGGTGTTAGACCCCCCACAGACATTGACATATTTGGGAGATCAGATAGTGAAGGAGCTGAGTCCAAGATGCACATTATGGATGTGTTTCTCTGGGGAAGGAGCTTAACAGAAGATGAAATTGCTTCTCTCCATGCAGCTATGAGCTCCACGGACTTTAATATGCTCGACTTCACAGAAGATAATTGGGAGTGGGCAGATTCACCGTCTAGAGTATGCTCTGTTTTCTCTATTAAGAAGATATGAGAGGTAATCTACCATAGCTGAACCTATTGACTAATGGATGCCTTATTCGTTTTACTCAGGTTGATGAGTGGGATAGTGACCCTGCGGACGTAGATCTGTACGACAGGGATGATGTGGATTGGGATGGACAGTATTCAAGCGGAAGAAAGAGAAGATTGGAGCGTGATGGGGTAGTACTTGATGTGGATTCTTTTGCAAGGAAGTTTAGGAGACCTCGTACGGAAACATGCGAGGAAATCAACCAACGGATGCTTTCAGTGGAGTTGGCTGTTAAAGAAGCTCTCTCTGCAAGGGGAGAAATGCATTTTACCGATGAGGAGTTTCCTCCAAACGACGAGTCCTTGTATGTCGACCCAAAGAATCCACCTTCAAAACTACAGGTACGTTTTCCGACTGGCTATCTGATTTTAAGTGCTCGTAATCAATGCCATATTTTCTTCATAATCGTTTTTTCTTAGGTTGTTTCTGAGTGGATGAGGCCTGTAGAGTTGTTAAAAGAGGGCAGAATAGATTCTCAGCCATGCTTATTTTCTGAGGCCGCCAATCCATCTGATGTTTGTCAGGTTTGTTTCTGAGAAACTACTTAAATACTTGTCCATTTGGTTTGTCCTTGCAAAAGGAACGATCATGCTCATCTTTTGAATCCACCAATATTGAGCATTTAATCTCTTCATTTTCTTTCGCTCTGATCTTACTATAACCTTTTAACAAGATCCATGCCTATGTAATAAAATGAAACAGGGACGATTGGGTGATTGTTGGTTCCTAAGTGCTGTCGCTGTCTTAACCGAGGCTTCCAAAATTTCTGAAGTGATTATTACGCCACGGTATAACGAAGAAGGGATCTATACAGTTCGCTTCTGTATTCAGGTGAACTTTTTATTATTATCATTTGGTGCTCTCATTCATGAGTGGTAACTTGGCTTCACTGAAATAATTTGCTACTGTAGTAAGCTTAGCTTCACCATGGTTGGCCTTAAATTCTTTCTTTGTTTCTAACTTATTCAAGTTCCTAATCTTTGATATGAATATACGTATATCAGTTTGATACAAGACGAATAATCAATAAAATATTCATGAGCCTGCATCGAGTGACAAAGAAAACATTGTCCATAAAACGTTACACAAAACTCATTTCTGTCTAGCCGCACCACGTAAAACTTGTGACTGAGTTGAGCCAATTTACTATTGCCCTGTCTTTGAACAAACGATAAAGGATGGCAGAGGAGAGATTCGTCTCTGTAATCGAAGATAAAAGACCAACCAGAAGAAGAGGGGAACATGTTTCTGAATTTAGTAACAGAGTATCCGTTAACTAGTACAGATTCTAACTCGAACTAAATCCGTGTTGCTTATTTTTATAATTTCTGTTTCGATGTATTGTGATTACTATTTCACTTATTGTGTTCATCATTCTCTCTTTATCTAGAGTGAGTGGGTTCCTGTGGTTGTTGATGATTGGATTCCATGTGAATCACCGGGGAAACCAGCATTTGCTACTAGTAGGAAAGGTAATGAACTCTGGGTGTCCATGTTGGAGAAGGCATATGCTAAATTACATGGGTCTTACGAAGCGTTGGAGGGTGGTCTAGTTCAGGATGCTCTTGTGGATCTTACTGGAGGTGCCGGTGAGGAGATCGACATGAGGAGTGCCCAGGCTCAGATTGATTTAGCTAGTGGTCGGCTATGGTCTCAATTGTTGCGCTTTAAACAAGAAGGTTTCTTACTTGGGGTTGGCAGTCCATCAGGTTCAGATGTGCATATTTCCTCTAGCGGCATTGTGCAAGGACACGCCTATTCTTTGCTACAGGTAAGTTGTTTCTACCTGTGAATCAACTACTCGAATATCACGATCAAGAATGTCCAACGTTTTACTGAATTTTCAGGTAAGAGAGGTCGATGGCCACAAGCTTATTCAAATTCGAAATCCGTGGGCTAATGAAGTTGAGTGGAATGGTCCATGGGCTGATACTTCACCTGAATGGACTGATAGGATGAAGCACAAGCTAAAGCATATTCCACAGGTCTGTACTTACATATTGACTGCTGGTTGGATGCAATGAAAAATGGACGTTAAAATTTAAAATGCGTGGTCTCGACATGCTAATCATCTGAGACTTGAAATTGTAAACTAAAGCACGAGTAAAACGTGTGATCTCTGATTCTCTACATGGTAATCATACGAGACTTGATTTTTATGTTTTGTATGTGTTTTGCAGTCAAAAGATGGAATATTCTGGATGTCATGGCAAGATTTTCAGATACACTTTCGATCAATATATGTTTGTCGAATCTACCCTCCAGAGATGCGCTACTCCGTGCATGGCCAATGGAGAGGTTATAGTGCTGGTGGCTGTCAAGATTATGATACATGGCATCAAAATCCACAATTTCGATTGAGGGCTTCGGGGCCAGATGCATCATACCCTGTACATGTATTCATAACCTTAACCCAGGTATTCTCCTTTACTCGACTTCAAATATAACTTTTTCGAGGTGGATAATATTGATTTCAGAATTTTACATTTGAAGGGGGTGAGCTTCTCGAGGACGTCGGCTGGTTTCAGGAACTATCAATCAAGTCATGATTCAATGATGTTCTACATTGGAATGAGAATCTTGAAAACACGTGGACGTCGAGCAGCTTACAACATTTACCTGCACGAATCCGTTGGGGGCACAGACTATGTCAATTCCCGTGAAATATCATGCGAGATGGTTCTGGAACCTGATCCGAAGGGCTACACAATTGTACCTACAACGATACACCCAGGCGAAGAAGCACCATTTGTCCTGTCTGTCTTCACAAAAGCATCGATAACCTTGGATGTCTTATAGCATATGTGATCGTCTCTTCGGCTGGTTTTATCATACGAGGTGAGATGCCTGCGCATCATCAACATTTCAAGTAGCTTGGGCTGTCGGTCTGTTTTCTGCTTCAAGGGTTTCATCGACCTATTTATCATGGCGTAAT
Source organism: Cucurbita moschata (assembly GCF_002738365.1). Lineage (NCBI taxonomy): Eukaryota > Viridiplantae > Streptophyta > Magnoliopsida > Cucurbitales > Cucurbitaceae > Cucurbita > Cucurbita moschata. Next base: position 3,785,805 of record NW_019268541.1, read on the forward strand.
CACTTGGTAAACTTTCTTTCCCCTCTTGTCTTGTATATGTCAGGAAGACTCTAATGTGACTTTTATGCTTCTTATAAGTAGGCTTTAGAGCAAATGAGCTGTTAAGGTAGGAAAAAGGCTGCTGAGAGGGTGTCATGCGTGGGGCTAATGGGTCTTAAGGGTTTTTAGGCATTATAAATCAAGGAGTGTACTATCAAAAAACTGGTGTCATCCCACCACTACTATGTGTCACACACACACCTCGTTACCGTGAAGGACACGGTCATGGCAACAATGGTGCTTGCCATGGTCAGTGCACATAGTTTAGGAACCTTTGCCCTAGGCTTGAAACATGCCCCTGAATATGGTACATTTATTAGTTGAGCTGTGACATATGCTTTCAACTTTAGTTAGTAGTAGTTGATTACTATGTTTGAAGCTTAAACAACACACCATTTACAACGATACTGTTCTCAGGTTGCAATGTTTATCCTCAGCCTCTGAGGGGCAGCCCTTCTAGGGGGTCAGTAATTTGGGGGATACGAGCTCTCGTTGCTCTTGTCGCTAGAAGCATTAGACATAAGGTCCTGAATGAAGCCTGCTACGCCTTTTTACATGGGAAGAAGATGCCAAATCAAGGGTGCATAATAGTAAGTATTCAAGCTTGTATATAGGTAGATTTTGTATTGTAAAATTCTTTCTTGATGATTTTTCCCCTTGGGAGGAGGAGGAGGAGCGAAAGTAATAGGAAACAGAACTTAACGGAGCTAATCAGTTTGGGGCCTCCTATAGAGAAAGCAACGTAGCTGGGGGCATTCTTATGCTTCGCGCTGCAGTTTTGGAAGCTTTAACGGTCGGAACATCGAGTTCAATTGTACAAAAATTATCTCTCAATATAATCTTTTGTTTCATATTCGAGTCTCGTATCGTTACGTTTAAGTTTTAACCCATCTTCCACACTTATTGCCTTCTCGCTTGGGCTCGTGCTCTCGTTACTCACTCGCACTCTCTCTCACTCACTCACTCACTTATCCCCATTGCCATAGTTTCCACTCATCGTCATGCATCGTCATGGCCCAAAAACACGAACTTCCACAAGCATTTCAAACATGAGACTTGTTTAGGAAAGAAGCAATGAAGTCAAGAGTGGTTAGTACCAAAACCTATGCAGACAAACCATGGTTGTGATAAGCATATTAGTCTTAAGGAAGAAGCAACCAATGACTTGAAAAGCAAGAAACACATAAAATTACAAAGATCAGAATCCAAAAAGTAATGATTTCTAGAATTAAATTTACTGAATTAGCCAATTACCAAACAAATAGCACTACAAGAAATTGGGTGACTTGCAATAATATCATCTCAGTTCTGAAAAATGGGCTATCAATTCACCAAAATATGGCTACCAAACAAGAGGTTATGTTATTCTATCCCATATGTCTCTATCTGTGTCTCTCATTCTGAGTCGCTATCCATACTTCTCATTGCCTTCAATCCTCTGGGTCTCTGCATCCCAATATCATATTCTCAGCTCAACTCGTTCTTATTACAAATGAAAACAGAACAAAAGGGTATGGGATGGATGGATTTGATCATACTTTGTCCTCAGCTTTCAGATTCACACACAACAGTTCAGTGAATGTTTTGCATTAAGGAGTTGTATTAGTTTACCTTTTTTGAGGTCTTCTTTTCCCTAACCTCATACCTCTCTTGGCACAAGTCCGATAGCCACGAGCCCGGCATCACCAGCTGCATCCACCACACACAGGGATAAGGGAGTTAGCTAATATATTCAAAAGGATTCCTCGGTCTGACCCGGGATTGCGTTCCTTTCGTCCTTGGCTCTATCGAGCACCATTGAATCTAGAACACTTACAACTAAGCTTTTCTGTAGTAACTTGGCTCTCTTCTTAGGCCTTTGAGGAAGTTTACACCCTTTCATCGCCATGAAATCTTCTTCCTTCTCTTTGCTAGATAGAGAAATGTAGAGCCTTGGCCACACGAACCCTTTTCGGTCGTTCCCTGTCGTGTGTTCTATTGAGGCTTTTTCGTCCACGCCCATCGAACCCCGTGTCGTATAGTATCGATCTTCCTTCTCGGGTGATGTTACGGATGTTCTTTGATTGTTAGTTGGTGAAACAATGTTCCTGTCACCAAACATTACAACTTAGCACCATTAATAGCCTACATGATTCTCTAAACATTGCTTAAGGATCTAACTTACAACCAGGAGTCTCTAAAATCAAATTATTGCATTCAAATGGAAAGATTAATCATCAAATTCACTAAAAAGGGTGGAAAATCTTGCATTAAGATGTTCAAGAACTAACATGTGATCTTGTTCTAAGCAGTCCAAACACAAAAACTTGAGAGATTAAAGAACAGAGTAGAATTTACATGAACTTCTGCCTGGTTTCTTACTTGTTAAGGCGATGTGTTTGGTGCGCTGATGAAGGTTTCTCATTAGCTGCAAGAACACGGCGATCCCCTTTGGAAGAAACTTTCTTCTTCCCTAAACAATCGGATTTACTACTAATTCTTTGTGGTTCCTTAACCTTCATGTATCTCATCCTCTTCCTATTCCCCCACTGCAACACAAAATCTGTCTCACCAGATTTATTGCTTTTCTGAGCTATTTCTTCGTTTTCCATACCTCTGCAACAAAAATCACATCCACCCATTTACATTTTTCTACAAACAAACACTCCAAAATCAAACAAAACCCCATAGAAACAAACCTCAAGATCCAAGCCCAAAACTCAATAGATCACTAAACACGATTTCCCCCTAATAAACCCTGCGATCAATGGAATAAAAACCATTACCCTCCTGCAATTTCCACTACAAACACATGATTTACCAAACCACGATGCAATAATCAAGTACTCCAAGTTGAAAAGAAACAGCCATTACCAGATTCAGAGTTTCTTCCACAGAAATTTAAACAGAACAAAGAATTAGACAGGAAATTAAAATTACATTCGAAATCCATAAAAAAAAGCTTCTCCAACGACACCATCAATCATCAACAGAGTTGCAATGGAAGAAGAAGCCGCAGTAGGCAAAGAATCGTGGAAATGGCGAAGAAATCTTCAAAGAACAAGAACAGAAAAACGGCTAGAATGGAAGAACAGGCGTTAAAGCTTCATGGGTTACACTTAGATTTTACCATTTCAATGGAAACAAAGAAGAAAAATCGGCGCTCTTGAGTTCAGTTGCAGAGGAGAAGCTCTTTCTCTTGTTCTTTTTGTTCTTCCTTTCTTTCTCTCTTTGTTTGCTTCTGTGTTTTTCAGTTTCACCCTATTTCTTCTATTCCCCCTTTTCTTTTTTGCACTTTTTTCTTTTTTAAATAAAATTTGAAAATCAAATGGAAAATTGTGGAATCTTTGTGACCGTTGGATTTAATGGACGGTCAGATGGAGTTCGGGTCGACCCGGATTGAATTTACAGTGCACGTGACACCGGGGTTGATGAATTCAAACGAAATCTATTGAATTGAATTTGCTTACATTGCACTAATCAGAAGAGCTGCAATCTGCTGTGGCCATTTGTACTGTTCTTTTTTGTCCTTTTTAATCTACTTTTGACACGTCATCATCTTAATCCTACTTTACCTTGATTGTTGCCACGTCATCCATTTGCCTTGGTAATGGTACAAATCTTATTTTGGGTATTAATATTTGGATTTATTATTATTATTATTATTATTTTGTCTTTTACCATAATTATATTGTTGCTTAAATTTAATCAATTTTTTAATTTTAAATTTTTAAAAAATAAACTTACAAACAAATTGTGAGGAAATAACATAATTCAAAGAAAAATAAAAATGATTATAAACGACGTTTTGATTTTTTTTCTTTTCGTCATTTTGTCAACATTATACTGTCTAAGTTCGTACTAGCCTCGAACTAGTATGACTCAACTTATGGCTGAGATGACTTATCCTAGTTGATGGGTTTGGTCTCATGGTCGAGGTGACTTGTCTTAGCGTAGGTGTAGGTGTTGGTAGCATCATCAAGCTAACTTGTCCTAGTCGAAGAAGCCTGTAACAAATATTCTCGAACATGTATGTTATTAAGCCCAAAATACACTTCAATGCTTAAATTGAGTTAGGGTAGTATTGTGTACCTCACGAGTCTGATAGATCTCATTTATTATACTCTTTCCACATTGCACCATTTATCGAGGTTCTAGCCCGTGGTTGCGGGAAGTAAGAAGATGAGGAACATGTGTTTTAACTCGATTTGTACATAGATTAGTGGGGTCCTCTGCAATGTGCCCCCGAACCATCAGGATCTCAGTTGTGTGCACTCACGTGAATAGTTGGCCTCAAACATCTAATTTTACCCATATAACACTCATATCAATATTATTGTTTTGTTATAATATCTACTTACACCTATACGTTTTACCTAATAAAATTTAATATGGTATAAGCTTCCAAATAATAATTAAAAAAAATATAAAATCATGCATAATTAATTGGTTTAATATATATATATATATATATTTGATGAGTTAATATAGAATAACAATGATAATAAATTCTATTCGAATTTTAAAAAGTATTATAATAAATAATAATTATTTTTATTTTTTCAACCCATTATTTAACTAAAAATTAATATATTAATTCTTAAATTTGATTGGAAAAATTAATGAGGTTTTTGACACATTATTATTAATTTTTTTATTTTTTATTTTTGTTAGAATAATAATGATAATAATAATAAAACGCCTATACCCAGCAATAAAATTAAATATAAAATCTATTAAAATATTAACTTAATTAATTTTAGTATATAAAATGAAAATATGAAGCTTAATTAATAATTTATATTTTAAAATGAATTATTTTAATTTATTTTTTCACTTAAGAAACAATCAGAAAATAGAATAAAATCATTAAAAAAAAAAAAAGATGGGACCACGTTTTAGGTAACATCTTTATTTTATTTTATTTTTCTTTTTTAATTATTTGATAGAAAATTATTTTCTTAAATTCAATTCAATTTAATTGATAACTATTTTTTATTTATAAAAACAAAATTAAATATGTTCAAAGAGAATATTAGAAATTAAAAGTAGGTTCGTAAATTTAATAATATTTAAATCATTCTCATATTCAAAATTTTTAGAAAGATACCGCTATATAAAGAAATCTTAAAATTTTTATTTTGTGTCTAATATATTCCATAATTAAAAAAAAAAAAAAATTGAATAGACGAAGATCTATTAGACAACATCGAAAATTTATATATCTGGCTTTCAAATTTCATATTAACATTTTTTTTTTACCTAAACTTAATTAATTGTGGGTATTTGTCCCTCCTATCCTTCTTTAAATGTATGTATGTATGTATGTATGTATGTATGTATGTATGTATGTATGTACCCTGAAAGTATTGAAATATTGTGGGATGAGTAGGCCCAATAAGGGATAGGAGTAGGCCCAATAAGGGATAAATGGCCCAATTCGTTCAATGTTCATTGCTTAGTGGGCTCAAATTAAGCCCAATAAGCCCAATGTTTCTTTGTGTCAATTTTAGATATTTATATATATAAACAATGATTTCATAAATGTGTTAGTAGATATGGACAATGCAACAACTTAAATATTATTGTTAAAATATCTATTTCCATCACTGACCAATTAATGTCTAATAAAACTTCCTCTTATTTGATCCTATTTTTTGAAACATTTGCGCCCGTCCTCGTCCTCGTCCTCGTCCTCATCCTCGTTCTCGTCCTCGTCCACGTCTATAACCTAATTATTACTTGATTTAACAACACACTCATTTTTTCTCGACTAATTAATTAATGAAATAATATTCAACGTTAACTCGTTCTAAAACGTCATCTTTTAAAGATGTTCATGGATAGGGTTGAGTTGGGATATTGTTTCAACCCAAATAAAATTTTATTAAATGATGAATCAAACTCAATCTAATTGTCACAATCGCACTTTGATGGCAGTAGACTTAGGATTGTGTGGCACTCACTTCTCAGCAGTAAGTGAGTTAAGCCTATTCGTTCTTGCGTCGCCTATGACTAAGCGACGTGCTCGAGCCTTTGGCTCCGGTTCAAGAAAAAAGTTTTGAAAAACGAGACAGAGAGATTTTGAAAGAGAGTTTTAAAAGCTTAAGAGTTGAGAAATCGAAATTGATGTTATATGGGAATGTAAGCAAAAGACAACAACAAGTACTTACTACATATAACTATGGGATAGGAAGAAGTTGAGTTAGTTTTTTTTTTTTTTGGTTTTGAGTCATTTATTTAAATTTTTTATTTTTTTAATGAAAATTTTCAAAAACTTAATTAAGATTTTCGACAAAATTTTAATATATATTTTGAAAAGTTACGTTAAAAGATTATTTTTAAAGGGGTTGAATAATTAATAATACAAAAATAATTATAAAATTAATAATATATATGTATATATATATCATTCAAATTTTTTTAATTAAGCAACCAAATCTATAAAATTTTCATTCATTTAAACGAGACCCAAATCAAATAAAGTTACAATCCAATGAGAATCACAAGAATTGAGTTGACTGGATCGAATTTATCCATGGTCGTATACTTATACATACATACAGTTTCTACTTTCAGAAAATATCTTTAGATCTATCTTAAAGGAACGTTTTTTTCCCTAATGGTAAGAATATTATCATTCAAGCAAAAAAATAAAGATACGAACCTACAACAAACAAATTACCGATACATTAGATCATCAGTTTATCGAAACAAATCATCGAACAACCGAGATATTTGATATAATTAAGATGATAATGAGTATAATTTCACCAACTATAACTAATAATGATGAAAAGAATAAAGGGTTATCATCATTTAGCCTTAAAAAACCCTAAACCAAGCAAAACCAACAGCTCAACTCCTTGATTTGCCACCAAACTAAAAACCTCTAAAAAAAGCCAAAAAAATCCCAAAAAAAAAAAAAAAAAAAAAAAGTGGTGTCCCTTTAGACAGCTGTTTGGCACCAAATGAAACCACCCTGTAAAAACCTTAAATAAATAAACAAATAAATATATACTTTTGGGCTATAAATAGGAATGAACCCACCATCATTGGCTTCATCCAAAGCAAGAGAAGGGAATTTGAAAGGTTGAAGAATAAAGATCAAAGCTTGAAGCTTTTTGGGTTGGATCATCTTCATCATCTTCATCTTCATCATCTTCATCTTCATCATCAATGGAGGCCATGAAGTTTCAAGCTTTGATGTTGGCCATGGTGGTGGGAGCTATGGCGTTGTCATCCACCATTGTTGCAGCTCAAGAAGCTCCAGCTCCAAGCCCTGCTTCGGATGCTTCTCTTTCTCTTCCCACTTTAATGGCTTCTCTTGCTCCTCTTGCTCTTGGATTCTTCCTCTAAATTAATTCTCCCCTCTCCTTTTCATATATGTGTTCTAAACCCATGTTGGAAGGAATTTATGACATGGGTTTGTGTTCTTTTAAGGATTTATTAGGGTTTGGGTTATTAATTGTGAGGAGATGATTGAATTTGTTTGGCTTTTATTTGGGATTATCATCATTTTAATGTATATTTTTCTATATTAATCTTATCTTATTCTTATTAATCTTCCCATCTTCGCTTCATTTCTAAATCTAGAAATCGTGTAACGATGTGGGGTGAAAAAAAGGGAAAGAGAGAGATGGGGTTTCTCTCGCTTTTGGCCTCCAGTGGGAGTCTCGCACAATGGGCTATTAGCTCAGTGGTAGGGTGTGTGCTTGGTAATTGTGTCGTTGTGTCTGGGCTGTGAGCGCTTTTAGCCACATGGATAGTTTAATGTGCTCATTAGTGCCTGACCCTGAGATATTGATCATCTAGGTCACATTAGCATGACGTACTTCTCCTATTTGAACTGGGGTTTGAAACCACATTAGCATGACGTACTTCTCCTATTTGAACCGGGGTTTCAAACCAAATTCAACCACTTGATTCAGGGTTCGGCCACTGATTCAGGGTTTGGTTGTTATTTAAATTTTCTCCTATTTGAACCGGGGTTTGAAACCAAATTCAACCACTTGATTCAGGGTTCGGCCACTGATTCAGGGTTCGGTTGTTATTTAAATTTTAAGTTGAAGGGGAGAAATAGGATTTAAATTTATATTATAGTAATTAAATTTTTTTGAATATATAGAAATTTCAAAATATGAAAAGCATGGTTGAGACAAAATGAAGACACACCACATGGGGGGGGTCAGTGAATGAGCTGTGTCCTTTACAGGCAAAGCCTCCATTATCGTCAGCTTTCATACATTACCTTTCAAATTTGTATTTATTTGATCGTTTAAAACGTTCATTAAATGTTCGATGTTTAAGATTAAAGGTGTTCGGTGTTCATAAGACCTAATAATCCGATCAACTCAATTTACTTCACTTATAAAACTTGGGTTAGATTTTATTTTTTCGGTTTGGATTAATTAAATTTTAAGAAAATAAAAAATTTGATTCTAGATTAACTCAACGAACCGAAAAATAAGGTTACAACAGGTTACAACATTATTGATTTTAATTCAACTCTCGAGAATAAATAATTTTTAAAAAATATTTATGAATATATGAAATTAAAAAAGAAAAAGAAAATGAAATGTAAGATCCCAAGTTGATAATACACTTAAAAATGGCCACATTTTCTTAGGATATTTGTTGTGTGATATAGAAAAAATTCAGTATTAATTAATATATTTGAGAGCCAATAAGATGTTGCCATTTGGCATTTTGTTTCTGAAACAAAATATCTCTCTCGTTCATTAATGAAATTTGGAAGTTAAGAGAGGAAGAGAAAAAGGCATCACATGTTGATGCTTGCTTGTGCACATGGGGCTTGGGCTGTGACATCCTTGCCCAAAATTAACATCATGTCTAAATTATCGATATTAGAAAACATTGAAATGACTAACGCGAACTTAAAAGTTGTATCCCGATACAGAAACTTATGATGACCCGTAATTATAGTTCATTAAATCAATACTCGATGTAAAGCTGCTATGAACTTTCTTCTCGTGAAAGGGTAATCGATATCATTACTTAAATTAATCACCTAATTCATTTAAATTAATCCAAAGGGACTCTTCACTTTAAGATATATGCTAATCCTTACCCACCAAGGCTAAAGTATGGTTTAAATATAAGAGAATGCTACCTATTCTATTGGTGAGTACCTACCTTGCATGTGCTCATATGCCAAAAGAGTACCCATCAATCTTTCTAAGATAAAAGTATGTTCGGGTTAACGGATTATTCGAAAATATCTTGTATCGAGTCATCGTTACATAGTCCTTAATTTAAGAACAACTAAATTCTATGAAAATAACTACATAGTGTTACGATCATGCTTGTTCAAGGGTGCATGTAGGATGTACTGGTCATGCTTGTCCAAGACATGGTGTCCATGACTGCATGCCCATTCCAAACCCTTTTTTCTTCCTTTCATATTAGATAGGTCTTTCTATTCTTGTTGTGTCAATACGCGCGTATGATTAGTCACCAAAATCATTAGCTAAAATACCCTTAAAATGTACTACAGGGGATGTGACTAGTTGTCAATATGCTCTTAGAGCTGATATTGTTGCTTGTTTGCTTTTAGCCATACCATTACTTTCTTTAAAATGTTTTCAATGTATTTCCTCGTTCACGCTTTCTAAAACATTTATCTCAAACGTGATTTGAGGCTCGAACATACACCAATATTGTCTACGTAGTCCAAATTTCACACGACTGACTTATTCGTTGGATTAGAACAAGTGCTGCACAATCGTTACCCTGCTGTTGCAACAGTGCAATTGTGACACACAACACTAACCATGAATGAACAACATATATGAATTCATTTCCAAAGTACATATTGCATAAATTAATTCCAAAAAGATGTTGTAAATTCAATGTCACTTCAAAGCATTCATTATGAATTACACAATCTATAGACATTCTTTTGGTCATAGGTGGAATACCTTTTATGAAATGTTACAACCAAGGATGTCACATGGGGCTGTGGTGCAACAGGCCAGATAAAATTTCGATTCGATTCGACTCGCATTGAGTTCTTTCAATCAAATATGTCCCACGTATCTATAAAATTTAAATACAGACCTAACTTGCCAACTCGAATGTAACTCAATTGAGATTTCATTCACTTTCTAATGCCTACCAACTAAGTATGCTAGATGTTACAATCGCACTTTTGCGGCAACCGTATAGCAATTATGCAACGTTTGTTCTAACCTAACGAACAAGTTAGCCGTATGAAATTCGAACTTTGTGGAAAATATCAACGTATGCTCGAATCTTTGAACACGTTTGTGAGTATTGTTTTTGGAAACGTGAGTGAGAAAATATGTTAGAAAGAAATTTTAAAGAAAGTAATGTTATAAGCTAAAAGCGAATAACCAACAACAACGACTTTGATAGCATATAACTCGGGTAGGAAGAGTTGACAACTAGTCACATACCCTATAGTATATTTTGAGGTATTTTAGCCCTGACGAGTGTAGACATGATTTTTGTTACAAGTCATACACCCCCGTATTTGACGCAACAAGAAATAATAAAGAACTATCTAACATGAAAGCAAGTAAAACGATTTCGAACGGGCATGCAACCATAGACAACACGTCCTGGACAAGTATAATTGGGACATTCGACATTCGGCCATAGGTAACACGCCTTGAACAAGCATGACCACCCATTGGCAGGTTGTCCAATGCCAGCTTTCATAAAGCCCGTAGTTTTTGAATGGCGAGCTCTAGGAATTATCCCAGGTTCCCGACCTCAGGGTACCATCAATTTCACCCTCTCATGTGAGTTAATGTCCAATTATTCTAGGACCAACACAGTCTTTCCGCATCCCTGAAATGGAAGATGATATTGATGATAGAACTGACGAACTTAAGAATGAAGAGTTCGGGTGGGTACTTGTTTTTAGTTATGTCCTTCCAAATTTCTTGAGGATTCTTTTATGGGTTTGTCCTTCGGCTTGCTCTTATAATTTGCGCTTCTACCTTTTTGTCCTAAATTTATGCCTTACAACCATGTACATATTCCAACATTTGTTCATTTTGACACTTTTTCTCAATATTCTTTATCGAGATTACAGGTCTTCCTTGGTCATCATTGCATTATCGATTATCTAAGGGCGAATCACTTTCCTTATATTCAACAAGTCTCGATATAATGAACTTTGTTCCTTCAAGGTTACATGTTAGAGGCTTCTTTTTTTCCTTCTTGTACAGGGTTTGTTGATCGTTCTTAGCGTCTTAAGTCCTTTCATAGGTGTTACAAGGTCTTCCTTAACCCTTGTAGCCACTCTTGGCCTTGTAAAGACCGTTTTCTCTTGAGACAATCCTGTTTCTAGAAGTCTATAGCCTTAGTTCTATCCTCTTTTAAGTCTTTAGGGTTACTACTTGTCCTCGGAGCAGAGCCACCTTAAGTTACCGTAACCCTAAAGTTAATTAAACACTTAAAATCTTTAGACATGCTAATCTTGAAGTCTTAAAGATGTACATACCTAGTCGTGACAGAGTGTCTCTCGAGCATAGTCATAAAGAATCTTTGCTTTGATACCACTATCTGTCAAAGACCCAATCTTTGGACCTGTTCAAAGTATGGATTGTGATGGGGTAATGTGAGTTTGTAACCCATAGGGGGCAATAAAGTGGTTGGAGGTTGGCTCAGCCCATTGGTTAGGGTTGGCTAGAGTGGTTCTTTGGCCTGTCCATTCCAAGTAGGGAGTTGGGTCATGGGCTTTTTAGGTGAAGGCCCAATGTGGCCTTTAGAGGGGAGGAAACTGCATGAAGCTGGTTTCACATAGCAACATAACCTTTCGCTCTTGTCGGTGGAAAGGATAGCGGGTTGGTTCTCTTAGGTCCTAATAATAATCCTCTCCTCAACCTTAACATCCACTTTTTTTTTTCCCACTTGTATACTAGTGCTATTTGAAATGCTCCTCCGAGCCCACACATTCTTCAACCCGACACAAGATAAAGCATTTGTCCAATATGTCTTGCATGTGCACCTTGAGTTCTTTTAGAGTTCTTTTAGTTTTATTTCAAACTAGGGCTTGTACTTCGTTCAAGATCAATATAGAAACCACCTGCACTGAAGAGTGGGCTAACGTCCCCTCCAAAACCTCTTCATCGACAATTGACAAGGTGATTGTATTGTGCACATGGAAAATAACACATCTAACTTTTCGAGACAGCCTCTCAAGTATTTTTCTGCTACAATCTTCACAAACAGACTTATCGTTCTCACTATTTCTTTATTGACTAGATAACTAGATAAGAAAATCATGTCAATCTTGTTAAATAATTTTGACGCAGGGTATCCCACTTAGATGAAGAAAACATGAAATAATAATGAACTGCGTGGTGGGAGGTCAAGGGTCACTTCAGGCGTGGTTAGAGTATTACTTAACATTCTTGGAGGTCACGGTAACCTTAAGGCATGAGGTGTTTAAAGTTTTGACTTGTTCATGCCCTTAGGATAGCAATCTTGACATAAGGTCATGAACTATAGTCATATGATAATGCATACTTGTAACATACCCTAATTTCTTGGCATGCTTAAAGTTGCCCAAAAGTATACCTATCTTATTTGTGTCAACATATCTCCTCGAGGAGCATAATTCATATATGCCATAAAATATCTCTCGGGTTCATGGAATTTTCATGAATTCTTATAAAGAGATCATTAGGGATACTTTCATCTTTTACCAATTGAATCTGAGTACATACCCCAAACATGTTCGGAATTCTTTTTAATTTCATGCATGAGTTCCTAATAACATTTCATGTCTTCATATTCATAAGTTCACTTAGGGCTTGTGTTGTGCTCTTCTCTTTTGTATTTAGAGCATTTTCTTAGTCTCATAGGTTCTTACGTTCTTGCTCCAAAGATTATTCTTAAGACACAACCATGACATAACTCTTATCATGAGTTTTTAAGCCCTAATCCAAGCTCATAGGCCATGAACACGAGAAATTTCCATAATAGCTTGCATAAGTCTTTATAAAGATCATAACATGTTCTTTGAGATTCTTAGGCAAATCATGAATCCTTATTATGAGTTTTTAGGGGTAGTTTAGTCATTTCTTTTAAGTCTTGGCTTATACCCCAACTTGGTTTAGATTCTTAACTTATCCAAACACCTTGAAATATTAGATAAACCTTTATGTCTTTATAGATAGGTCTTGCATAAAATATTAAGTCATTCAGAGGTTGTTCCGACCTTGAAATATCTTACAAAAATTTTAGGGACATTTTGGTCATTTTATCCTTAGTCTAGCCCCTAAAAGTGCTCCAACGACTTTGAAATCTTCATAACTTCTCACATCCTTGAAAATAGGCCATATAAAAATTCTTAGGTTATTTGGAGTTTACTGCTTCATAAACCAACACTCAAGCATGGTAGGGACATTTTAGTCATTTTGGACTTATCCTTTGTTCTTAACTTAATTCTTCCATATTCATACCTAACATAAATGTTTATATAGAAATCCAACCTATTTCTATAAGTATAACTTGAGATAAAGTCAAATAAAAATAAAAACAAAAACAAAAAAAAGACTAAATATAGCAAAAATATTCACACCAAAAAAAACCAAAAGAACTGCACCAGCCGGGAATCAAACCCGGGTCTGTACCGTGGCAGGGTACTATTCTACCACTAGACCACTGGTGCTTTTTGAAGGATGTTGATTAGCTTAAATATATTAAATAAAAGATTAAACTTTTTTTAAATAATTATATACGAGTTATATGAGTTATATGTCTAATGAAATTACAATTTTGTATCTTATATATCTTATATGCAATAGGTTAATAATAGATTCATGAACTATTGAATATAAAATTAAAAGTTTAAAGATTAACCAGATATTTATTAAATATTTTCTAAACTAATTTTAAAATTTAAGGTTTACTTTTCAATTTAATTCTTACACATAATTATGTCTGACATTACAAAAAAATTACAAATTTGGTCCCTCAAAGACAGTTCAAACATGAAAGATATTAACCAAGAGTCAATTAATAGAAACTGTTTCAACGCCCCAACGAACTATCTAGAATCAAAATCGTTTCATGCCCTCCACAATAAAAGTTGTCATCAAACAAGAGGTCCCTTGCTTGTGAAAATACTCTTAAATAATTCTACTATTGGAATCGAAAAATGCAAACATATACAAACATGCCTCATGACTTTTGGGACTTAAATTCGACGACTCTTTTAATTATCAACTTTGTCTTTCATCGTTTTAAATTAATTCATACAGAATGATAATAATAAGAAAGTGGAGAGACCAAAGTGATCGCACAAACAATTTAGAATAATAATCGTCAGAAAATAATATTTATATTAGATTTCAAGTACTTCCAACCATTAACTAATTTGAGATAATTAGTTGCAATTAGTTATTTTATTTCATAACTAATTTGAGATAATTAGTTGTCATTAGTTAGTTTATTTCCTAACTAATTTGAGACAATTAGATGCAATTAGTTATTTTATTTCATAAAATTTGAGATAATTAGTTGCAATTAGTTATTTTATTTCATAACTAATTTGAGATAATTAATTGCAATTAGTTATTTTATTTCGTAACTAATTTGAGATAATTAGTTGCAAATAATTATTTTATTTTTATGGAGTGAAAACTCATTAAATATTAATTTATCTTTCATTCATCAAATAAATAATCTTAAATTTTAGGAATTTTACATTAAATATCAATTTTAATAATATTATATGAACTTGTAATAGTAAATAATAATAAAAAATAATCAAATTGAAATATTAATTATACCTATTATATTTCAAAAATCAAATACCATAAATTATTTTCAATAAAATATACTAATAATCATATATAATTATGATAAATTATTAATAAAGTAAAAAAATTATTATAATACAATAATTATTAATTTTAATTCAATATAGTTCATTACCATTAATTACAATTAGTAAATTAGTAAATTTAATTTGAGTAAACTATGTTCTAAAATTACGAATAAGCTATTCAAAATTAGTCCAAATAAACAAATAATTGATTATAAATAATCATTAATAGTTATAATAATTGAAAATAAAATTTTTACTAAGTTAATCCAATTAACTAATTAATTAAAAAAGTTGGAATTAATAAATTTTATTTGTAAAAAAAAAATTAAATATATATTTAAATGAATTATTATTAATTAAGCATATTCAAAAATAAAATTACACATCAAAATGAAGGGTAAAAGAGAAAACTCATATTTCTCCATAAATTGGAAGATAATAATCCTAGCATTGGGTCGTTCATACTTTTTCTAATACTATTTCCGTTAAATTATAAATTTAGTTCATAATGATGTTACAGATTATAAATTTAGTTCATAATGATGTTATAAATTTAGTTCATAATGATGTTACAGATTATAAATTTAGTTCATAATGATGTTACAGATTATAAATTTAGTTCATAACAATGTTACAGATTATAAATTTAGTTCATAACAATGTTACAGATTATAAATTTAGTTCATAACAATGTTACAGATTATAAATTTAGTTCATAACAATGTTACAGATGTTTTAACGATGAATTTTTGTTAACTCGTCTCTAACCCCTAGTTTGAACCGAACTATACCCCGTCTCTAACCCCTAGTTTGAACCGAACTATACCCCGTCTCTAACCCCTAGTTTGAACCGAACTATACCCTGTCTCTAACCCCCAGTTTGAACCGAACTATACCCTGTCTCTAACCCCCAGTTTGAACCGAACTATACCCGGCTTTGTTTTGAATCCCTTTGATCTTCATCTCCTCCCTTACAGCCTTCACATTCTCCCACCTTTGAGCAGAAGCATAAACATTCGACAAAGCTACAAAGTCCTCACTTCCATCACACCACTCATCACCAACAACACTCTCCACAAGGAACTTCCCCACCTTCTCTCCCATTTCAACATCGCAATGAACCATACAAGAACTCATCAAACTCCTCCATAACACACCATCAGGCGCCATTGGCATCCCAAGTATCAACTCATATGCCTCTTTCAAGTGCCCACACCGCCCAAGAAGGTCAACAATGCAGCCATAATGCTGCATTTGTGGCACAACACCGAACTTCCTCTCCATTACATCAAACAAATGGAGCCCCTCTTCGATAAGCCCCCCATGACAGCAACCAGAAAGTAGACTTGTGAAGGTTACTGCGTTTGGCTTTACACCATGACCTCCCATTGCTTCCAAAAGTTCCAATGCTTCTTTACCCTTTCCATGAATGGCCAACCCTGTCGCCATCGCTGTCCATGTCAAAACGTTCCTCTGCTTCATCTGCTTAAAAACTAATGAAGCACTGTTGAGACACCCACATTTTGAGTACATATTAACCAAACCAGTACCAATAAACACATCATTTTCAGGGGAATCAATTGTTTTCTCGATGTATGCATGAACGCAAACGCCGGTTTCAAGCACACCCAGTTGAGATGCAGCTGAAAGAAGACAGACCATTGTAGTATCCGTTGGATTGACATCAGAATTCGTTGATTCAACCAACATCGCCCGAAACAAATCCAACGCTTCTAGACCATATTTATGAGCCACCCTTCCACTTTGTGAGCAGTACCCTGCAATCATCGCATTCCAGGTAACATTATTTCTCACAGGCATTTCATCGAACACCTTCCGTGCAGCACCCACATCTTTGTTAATCGCGTAAAAATGAATCATGGTAGTCTGCACCCAAATGTTTGAAACAACCCCACGTTTGAGAATATGAGTATGAATCTGCTTGCCGGTGGTTAACGTCGGCGGCGATGGAGCCCGCGCACAAGCTCCGAGCAGGAAAATGAAAGTGAAATCATCGAATTGGAAGTGAGCAGTGGAGACCGAATTGGCGAAAATGGAGATGGAATGTTGAGGCGGAGCGCATCGTATGAGGGTGTTGAAGAGGAAGAGATTGGTGGGGTGTCGGTGGTGCAGGGATATGGAATGGGCGTAGGCGGTGGCTTCGGGGGAATGCTTGTTGCAGAAATGGGCGATTAATTTGGCGTAAGGGGAGGGGGATTTGAAGGCATTGGTGATCAATTGGGCGTGAATTTGTTTGAGTTGAAGAAGGGAAGAGTTCAGTATGTTGTTTAGGAGATGGATGCAGCTCAGTCTTGGGGATAGGTGCATCTGCGAGGTTGAATTCGAACCCAATCTGTGAGCAAGAAACACGCATGCAGTTATGATATGAATTTATATATTTTTCTAATTATTTTATATTTTTAGAAAATGAAAAAGAATTATTTTATTAAAAAAAATTGAATTAGTTAGTATCAATGTTAATCTTGTTAGAAAGTATTTTCAAAATCGTAACTGCACACATCTACGGCTACCAGATATTGTAGCGTCGTTTGTTATCCTCCCCACCCAATAAATGGTGGTTTGTTCTCCTCCACAACCAATGTGGGACACCTCCACAACCAATGTGGGACATCACAATCCACCCCCTTCTTGTAGGCTCGTTTGTTCTCCTCCCCACTCCACAACCAATGTGGGACATCACAATCCACCCCCTTCTTGTAGGCTCGTTTGTTCTCCTCCCCACACCACAACCAATGTGGGACATCACAATCCACCCCCTTCTTGTAGGCTCGTTTGTTCTCCTCCCCACCCAATAAATGGTGGTTTGTTCTCCTCCACAACCAATGTGGGACATCACAATCCACCCCCTTCTTGTAGGGTCGTTTGTTCTCCTCCCCACCCAATAAATGGTGGTTTGTTCTCCTCCACAACCAATGTGGGACATCACAATCCACCCCCTTCGGGGCCGAGCGTCCTCGCTGGCACTCTTTCCTTCCTCCCATCAATGTGGGACCGCCCCCAAATCCACCACCCTTTGGGGCCCAACGTCCTTACTGGCACACCGCCTCGTGTCTACCCCCTTCGGGGAATAGCATAGCAAGAAGGTTAGCACATCATCCGGTATCTGGCTCTGATACCATTTGTAAGGGCCCAGATCCACCGCTAGCAGATATTGTCTTCTTTGGGCTCTCTTTTGGGCTTCCCTCAAGGCTTTAAAACCCATCTACTATGGGAAGGTTTCCACACCCTTATAAATGGTGGGTTGTTCTCCTACCCTAGCAATGTGGGACATTACAGGTATCAACATATTCTACGGTCTTTATCATCCGTTCATAACGAGATATCTACCTGGGACCTATGGAATATGTTTGTATAGGTGAGTATCATAGTAAACTCTTGGGGAATGATGTAACAATTTTATTTCTAATGTTTGACCTATCCTAGGACCATACTTGTTGGAATAAAACTACTTTCTCTAAAATGATGGGTATACAAATTACTCCGTGTAATATTTGGTTGAGATCGTCTTAGTTTGGTGAATTAACGCTTGACTGGGTCGACCCCGGTACAAATTACTCTCGTTTGGGCCACGGTTGCAGATGGGCGGAAGTAAAACGGGTTAGGTCACGGATCTGGATCGACTCGTCGTGTTAAAGATATTTAGTAATAAATTATAGTTTACCATATATATCATATTTGATATTTTATTACAAGGCAAACATCTAGATATTTGTCTTCTTAGCATAGATATCTTTCCATTTATTGTTATTTCCATTTATTACTATTTCCATATCCTTGTAATTTATTTGATTATAAATAAGATAACTTCCACACCAGGTGTGGTGGATTAATCAAACATTCTTAGTCGGGCTTCGTCTTCTCTACCCAGATTTGTGCGGTTTCCTCTCTCTTGGGTAACGTCGTTCCTGTGACGGTTTTTCCTCGTTTTCTCTTGGTTCCGAGTCTTCTCTCCTCCTTCTCCCCTTTTCTGGCATTGGTTTGGTTCGTGGTAGTCTAAATGTCCATATCTGAGAGGGTCCAAAAATCTGAAAACCTCTCTTCTTCCTCTGGTGGTTTATGACGTGTATGAGGCGTTGAAACTCGTCCCTAGTGTGCGTGCAAGCCTTGGTGGTGTTTTCGTGGCTGGCGTTTTGGGAAGCCTTATGGTGATTTGTGGGAAGGGGAGGGTGTGGGAATGAAAAATCTGGTGTTCGTTGGAGTTTTCGGGTCTCGTTGGAGACCGTGGGTTTTGTTGATTTTTTTTTTATATGGTCCATTACACTTCAGATTTTTGCTTGAAACATGATCATTTTTTATGTCAACTACATATTGTTCAAGTTTACCCTACTAATCTTGAATTTTACACAATGGTGAGTAATGTTATCCACAATATAAAATAACAAATTATTTTAATAAGAAAATGCTCAATTACAAAAACTACGAGCTTTAGGGTACAAATCTCAACACAACCACTCATCTAAGACTTATGGCACAATAGACAGTGCTATTGAGGGAGCTTCGATTGTACATAACGACAAACCTATCTAGTATGATCGAGGGAGAATAGAATTACACTTAATAGGGTGCTTTTGTTTGGTACCATTTAGGGAGTATCAACTAGCACTTAGGAGTAGACACTACCAATTCTAGTAACACTTAGTGGAGAGCCTCCTTAACAGTATTGGGAGCTTGGAATGTTGCTTTGTAGGGAACTTTGCTTTGTTTTGCATCACCTAAGGGAGCACCAACAATAGAGCCTATTAGAGAGGCTGCATAATGGTTGCTAATAGGGAGCTTTGCTGAGAGTGACATGATCATATATGTTTGATCACCATAGAGCTCGAGATTGATGAGGGCATCCCCATTGTTTTATGCGTATTACATGAGATTAGTAACCGACTCACTAAGTTTACCCGTAAACCCTGAAGGTGAAGAATCAATAAAAAGTGATCATACCGTTCAAAATCAATAAAAAGTGATCATACCGTTCAACCTCTCTTGCTAAATTTATTATCAAGGGAAAAAAAAAAAAAAAAAAAAAAAAAAAAAACCTTTCACAAAGCCTTACAAGGTGAGACAGTGATAGAAAGAAGTCCATATGAGTATGATTATTTTGTAACCGATCATAATGTTGGGAATAAAGAAAAAAAAAAAAAAGTTTTTAATTTTGTTAATTTTAGTAAGATTTTTGAAATCTGAGGAGTAGGAAGAAAAGACGGAACAAAAAAAACAAAGGGCAATGATCATAATTTTATAGCGGACAGAGGACAGCCAATTTTAGATTTTAGAAAACCGATAAATTATGCAAGAATAAGTTAAAAATTAAATAGTGTAATAGAAAAGGGCTTTTTAGAATTTATTTTGTCTCCTTATTTCTCGGGTGTGGACATCTCCTTCACAGCCTCGTGAGTGCTATTTTAACAAGTTATTTTCAGAGCGAGTGTTTATTTCTACAAATTGGTATGGGTGGATTGTTATTTTCAACAAATTAGTATCAGAGAGTATTTTATTTCAACACATAAAAAAACAAAAAAAACAAAAAATTCATGCGGTCGTCGGCGACGCCGGAGTTTTCGTTCTCATACAACTGACGACCCTCACCCAACTTCGGGGGTCACCACAACATCAGACCCCGATCCTCAGCCAAACCACTTGCAAGAAAGAAAACAAAAAACATGAGAGTTTGAGAACAACCGAGGACACTCTAGCGAACGAAACCTAATGATAAACCAACGTCGAAACCACCGAACTACACCACGAAAATCATTCTAGAGACCTCTACACGAACTAGAGATAGATTTCGACGTTTCTTACACGTCGTACACCGTCGGAGAAGGAAGACAGAACGTCGGACTTTCGAGCCCTCTCAGATCCGAGAGTTTTAGGTCCTTACGAACCGAACAAAACACAATAAACAAGATTAGGGTGAAGAGGAGACTCGGAAACGAAGGAAAAGGGAGGAAAAAAAAGAACGTCAGAACAGCTTACCGACGAAAGAGAAAAGTTGCCGAAATTTTTTTTGATAGTCGGGCGAAAAAGACTAGCCCCGACCCGAGACCCGGATTTGAGACTCGAATCGGAACCCAAAACCCACTCGCCCCAAAGACAGTCGTTGCCTCGGCCTAACCCATCACCCGTGACTTGAAACCGCAACCAAGAACCAATCTGAGAACCCGTGACCGACCCACGAACTGAAGCCAAGGACCCAATCCATGCTGACGGTCCAAACTGTGCCTCAGCCTAAACCCTCTCAACCCAACGATCAACCTTTGGCCCACCGAAATAAATTGCGGCCCAACAGCAGAGTTCAGCCCAGACCCGCAACTACAACCCGACAACCCACGCCTCAACCTGAGACCGCCTACACACGCGTTACCTCCTGATTGTGTCGTTGTCAGCTTTTGGCGAAAAAACTCCTTAGCTGTGGCGGCTTCCCAGCTCCTCGCAGCTTATTCGGCTCAGGAAACCCATTTCTGACGTGTTCTGCACCATTTCGACTCTCTGACTTGATTTTGATCCCTTTTAAGGTAAAATAGGTCATTTTAAGGCAGTATTTCATAAATTCAAGTTGGAAAATTAATTATATTTGTGAAATACTAACGAAGGTGTTGAATGATCCAATAGGAACCAACCACCAACGAAAGCGAAGAACGTATACGAGGAGCTAGGAGCTTACGTATATATTTAGGGAGTACATTGGCTAAGGCCTACCAAGTAAGTGGCTCTTCCGTCGTAGGTTACGCATTTGTATACTGTATGTTGGCATGTGCCCATGGATTCGCACGTGTCATTAAATTGTATGTTAGACTTATATGCTTTAATACGTAAACTTGTGAAATGTGAATGTATGCTGGTTTAGTATTGATTTGATGTGTGATTTAGTATGATGTGATATTGTGTTTCCTAAATTGTATGTAAAACAACATTCTATGCGTGACATGAAACTACGAACTATAGCATGAAATATAACCCCGTTAGAATTATGCATGATAGGAAAACTAAGAAACAAAAGATATTATGATATGAATGAAATTGATAGCGGGATTATATTTACTAATGATAAAAGTAGAATTATTGGGGACCTCATGCATCATGTGTGCTCATGCATTGGGGGGATACCCCTATTCAATCACGAGGGTACGGACGCGTACACCCAAGGTAGGAGAACGATCATTATATTTTACATAATGCTGCCGTGACGGTTACTAGTTCTAACAGGTGTTCGGCCTAAGGAGCTCCCAGAGTATGCTCGCCTGACAAGGAAAGTGGTTCAACAGTGTGCGAACTAACTGGTGAGTCCATACTCGCACGTATGGGCTGTGTATAGATTATATGGTACACATCCAAATTACCCGTTAGGATAGCACTATAGGAAGATAGATTGAATGATAAGACTCGTGCTACTACATTTTCAGAGAAAGACAAGGCACCCATGTGAGACCGACGACACCATCGCACATCCCGTGACCATGGCACATGCATAGGATAGTTTGTTTTCCATTCACAGTATAGGTTAAATTTCAATTGCATTCATAGTATAGGTTAGTATAAATTGAATTTTCTTTTGCATAGATGGAATTGCAATCGCATAAATAAACCATAGGTTAGTATAAGATGTTTAATTCAGATTTTTTTTTTCCCTTTCTTTCTCTTGTATTTGTTTAATCATGAGATGATAAATGGCAAATTGACGTTGCATTTATAATAAGAGTCCATTTAAAATAAATTCGGCATTAAACGTAAGGGTGTTAAGGTAAATTCCGCATTTAAGATATAGTAATGACCTTAGATTAAATAGGAAAATTTTAGAGTTGTTACCATGTTTGCCCATTTGAATGCTTTGGATATATATTATGTGTTCTAAAGCATTTGTATGATGAGTTTGTATGCCTTTTAACTATTGTTTGCATTTCCTAGTCCTTGAGCTATAACTAGGGTCTATATTGACTATTTTGTGTTGACTAGTACCATGTAGGGATGATGGGGGCATAATCCCTAATGGTGAAATTATCTTGACAGGTTAGGGTTATTAAGTATATAGGATCGCAACATCATTACTATGTCTCGTGGGACATAAAGGGTATTAGCGAGGGAGCTCTAATGTGCTTAATGGGAAGCATGTCTTGCACTTTTCTAGCTTGGAATGATGTAGGAATAGAGAGCTTCTTGGGTGCCATTAGGTGAGCTTTCGACTAGCACTCAGTAAGGCACGTGTGGAGTTATAGAGAGACCCAAGACGTTATCTATAGAGAGTGATGACTCCTCCATACCTACTAGATCCACCCGAAAGCTTGAGACAGATGAGGGTACTCTGACTTATGTGCAGAAAGCGCGATGACTAGATGGACCTTGAAAAGTAGAGACATAAAGTTAAGTGCACCCATAAACCTAACTTAACCCTGATGGGTGATGTACACCTTGGAATGGAAGTGTGCAATGTTCAAGACTCAATAAGCTCGATAGGGCTAAGATAGGGTTATTAAGAATCTCATATCATGGAATTGGACAACTCTAGGAATGTGATGAGCCCGTAGCTTAAGAACATTGAATAGGATAAGTTCGATGAGAGTCTATAAGTAGTTCGCTTACCAAGTATTTTTATATTCATTCTTACTGTACTTTATTTTTCATATAGACCATAGTTGGTTGATTGTGGGCAGGAACGTGCAAGGTTGTGCGACTGTAAAGAGGACCCTTAGATCTGTGTCGTATGTTTACTATTTATGTGTCTTCTATTTTAATTATGTTATTTTGGAACCTCCATTATTTTGTAAATTTTTTTGTATTTGTAACTTACGAAAGTGTTGTCATAACTCTTGATATTGTTTATATTTGAGTGTACTAGTTTGAAATCTTACTCCACTACATCACTCAATTTTAAAATAAAATTTTTTATCATCTACGGTTCATGATTCAAAACCTCATAAGGTGGTTAATTCATTGTTCTTGTGCTCTATTTTCATTTATGTGTAGGGTTAGATACATAGTAATGCTCTACGTATGATCTACACACATGCACATGGGCATACTATGTGGGCTCATTAACATATCATGAGACTGGACTCTGGTAGACATGCACTCATAATGTGAGTGTACGCATCCATACACTAGAGAAGTAATCAATTACTGTATGAGCATACAATATATATCATCCGTACATACATACATTATGATACGTTGTACAATAACATTTTCATACATTTCATAACTTTATTTTGTTGAAGCTAATAATAGTAATTTGAAATTAGTTGTCGGTGTTGGAGGAGGTGAAAGCAATTTTATCCACAAAAATCCCAACCAACTCTGGGAAGGAATGAAATCCTGTCCTATAAAATGACCTCCCTTTCAATCATTCAAATCACTCCTCTCAATCTCACTTAATTTTTGTTGTCACCAACAACTGGTATCAGAGCGATCTTGTAGCAGCAAGAATGGCAGCAGAAAAACAAGTTGAGAGCTACGTTCAGCCCGCCATCCCGAGGTTCGATGGTCACTATGATCATTGGGCGATGTTGATGGAAAATTTTCTCAGATCAAAGGAGTTTTTTGATATGGTGGAGACGGGTTATGAAGAGCCAAATGAAGGCGAGGTGCTCTCAGCTGGTCAACAGCAACTGTTGGTAGCATCGAAGTTGAAGGACCTGAAGGTCAAGAACTATTTATTTCAGTCCATTTATAGGACTATCTTGAAAACAACGTTTCAGAAGAAGACATCCAAGGAAATTTGGGATTCTATGAGGAGGAAGTATCAAGGCTCAATAAGAGTAAAGCGTGCTCAACTTCAATTCCAAATGCAAAAGGGAGAAACGGTGAATGATTATATTGGCAAGGTTATAAGTCTTGCAAGTAAAATGAGGATGCATGGTGATTCAATCACGGATGTTGCGGTCGTAGAAAAGATTTTGCGATCACTAACTCCAAAGTTCGATTACATTGTATGTTCTATCGAAGAAGCAAACAATGTCGAAGAGATGCAAATAGATGAACTCCAAAGCTCCCTGTTAGTACATGAACAGAGACTCAATCGTACAAGTGCAATAGAGGAGATGACAGCCTTAAAGATATCCACACTAGGTGAAACTTCAAGCCCTAGAGGTAGAGGGCAAAGAAGAGGCAGAGGTTGTGGGAGAGGCAGTCGAGAAAGAAGTGGAGATGTTGGCAGGTCAGCAGATCTAGTCAGAAACGATTATGACAACAAAGGCAAGAGACACTTTGACAAGTCTAAGGTGAAATGCTATAGATGTGGACGCCTTGTACATTACAAAAATGAATGTTATACCAGGCTCCAAAAGGAGAAAAAAGATCAATCCAATTTTGTGGAGAGAAGAGAAGAAGAAACATTGTTAATGTCATTCCATGCTATGAAGGTTGCAGATTAAGGTGTATGGGTCGTAGACTCTGGATGCAACAACCATATGACAGGTTGTAAAGAATTCTTCTCAACTCTGGATGAAAATTTTCATACTACGGTTTCTCTTGGCAACAATTCAACTATCCAAGTGATGGGAAAAGGAACCGTAGATATCAAGACTAGAAATGGCTAGGATCGATTGCTAAGATGAAGATGACCACCAACCGTCTATATCCGTTGACGTTAAATATCGTCACCAAAAGTTTAATGGTGAAGAAAGAAGATACCACCTGGCTTTGGCATTTTAGGTATGGTCATCTACACTTCAAAGGATTAAAGACGTTGTCTTCAAAGAAGATGGTAACTGGGTTGCCAGATATTACTCCTCCAACAGAAATTTGTGAGAGCTGGGTAGTAGCAAAACATGAAAAAAATTCTTTTCCATCCGGAAAATCAAGAAGAGCTCAAGCAATTTTGGAGTTGATTCATTCAGACATATGTGGTCCCATCTCTCCAGCATCAAATGCTAACAAGAAATATTTCATGACCCTGATCGAAGATTTTAGTCGAAAAACATGGACTTATTTCTTGCACGCCAAATCAGAAGCCTTTGATTGCTTTAGAAAATTTTGTGCTATTATGAAGACGGAAACTGGAAGAAGAGTCGAGGCTTTAAGAACTGAGAGGTGGAGAGTTCTGCTCGAATGAGTTTATTAAATTTTGTCAAGAGAAGGGCATAAGGAGGCAGTTAACAACAACATATACACCACAACAAAATGGTGTGGCCGAAAGGAAAAACAGGACCATTCTCAACATGGTTCGAAGTTTACTAAATAAAGGAGAAGTCCCAAAGGAATTCTGGCCAGAAGCTGTCGTGTGGTCCGTTCACATTCTCAACCGGAGCCCTACTTTTTCTGTTAGGGATATGACTCCACAAGAAGCATGGAGCGGAAGAAAATCTGCAGTAGACCACTTTAGAATCTTTGGGTGCATAGCATATGCACACGTTCCTGATGAGAAAAAAAAGAAACTTGAGAACAAGAGTTTGAAGTGTATGTTCCTTGGAGTAAACGAGACCTCTAAGGCGTACAAGCTCTATGATCCTTTGATAAAGAAGGTGGTGGTAAGTTGGGATGTAGTCTTTGACGAAAAGAAGACTTGGACATGGGAAAAAAAGATCACTGTGAATCAGCAAATTCCTATGAATCTTGAAGAAGAACAAACTGAAGCCCCTATTTAGCCTCACTATGAGCATGGAGAGAGCTCATCACAAGCTCAACAAGAAGAACCAGTAGAAGAAGATTATGATCATAATCAAAGAAATCCAAGAACAAGAAAGAGACCAAATTGGATGATTGATTATGAGATGGACTATGAATCAAGTGATAGTGGTTATTTTGCATTCTTTATGGATAGTGATCCAATTGTCTATGAAGAAGCGGTAAAGGAGAAGAAATGGAAGGAAGCTATGGACAGTGAAATCAAATCCATAGAGAAGAACAAGACTTGGGAGCTCACTGATCTTCCTAGAGGGCAGAAAACAATCGGAGTAAAATGGGTTTTCAAAATCAAGTTGAATGAAAACGGTGAGGTGGATAAGTACAAGGCGCGACTCGTTGCAAAAGGATACAAGCAGAAGTATGGAATTGATTATAAGGAGGTATTTGCACCAGTGGCACGTCAAGATACTATCAGGCTCATAATTTCTATTACAGGACAGAAATCTTGTTCTATTTATCAACTTGATGTGAAATCGGCCTTCTTACATGGAGAGCTTCAAGAAGAGGTATATGTGGAGCAACCAGAAGGGTTGTTCCAAAAGGCAAAGAGGAAAAAGTATACAAGTTGAAGAAAGCTTTGTACGGTTTGAAGCAAGCTCCGAGGGCATGGTATAGTCGCATTGATTCTCATTTTGAAAAGATGGTATTCACTAAATGCTCGTATGAACATACGTTGTATGTGAAAACTGAAAAGGGAGGTAACATTATCATTATTTGCTTATATGTTGATGATATAATATTTACTGACAATAATGAAGAAATGTTTGAATTTTTTAAGAAGAACATGATGAAGGAATTTGAAATGACAGATCTTGGTTTGATGAGATATTTTATTGGAGTAGAAGTTACTCAAACTCCCACAGGTAACTTTATCCGTCAGAAGAAATATGCGCAAGAATTACTTGAAAGATTTAAATTGGATGAGCGCACATTTGGAACTCCATCAGAATTGGGTTTGAAGTTGCATAAGGATATTGACGGGCGAGAGGTTGATAATAGGTACTTCAAACAAATTGTGGGAAGTTTGATGTACCTAACTTCAACAAGACCAGACATCATGTATGCGGTTAGTATGATAAGTCGTTACATGGAGCATCCAACGGAAAAACATCTCAATGCAACAAGAAGGATACTTCGTTATGTGAGACATCTCAGTGCAGAAGAAGGATACTTCGTTATATGAGAGGAACCTTTGATTTGGGGGTATTCTACAAGAAAGGAGATGATCCGAAGATGGTTGGCTATACAGATAGCGACTATGCAGGTGATATAGATGTTCGTAAAAGTACTTCAGGAAGTATTTTCATGATAAGTTCAGGAGCTATTTGTTGGTCTTCAAAGAAGCAACATATTGTAACACTCTCAACTATAGAAGCAGAATTTGTGGCAGCAGCAACATGCTCGTGCCAAGCAATTTGGTTTAGAAAAATGCTTGAAATTCTTAATCAGAAGCAACCAGGTACAACGGTTATATATTGTGATAATATTTCAACTATTAAGTTGTCTAAAAACCTGTGTTGCATGGAAGGAGTAAGCACATCGATGTTCGATTTCATTTCTTACGTCATTTGTGTAAATAAGGCATTATTGAACTCAACTTTTGTCGAAGTGATGAACAAATCGCAAACCTATTCACAAAGTCCTTGAAATAACTATTGTTCGAGAAGCTTAGAAGAAAGATGGGGATGTGCAGAATCCAAGATGTATATCAAAAAGATGAAGTGAGGTCCTAAACTGATTTCTACGAGGGTGTTTGAAGCTAATAATAGTAATTTGAAATTAGTTACCACTGAGGACAATTTCATCCACAAAAATCCCAACCAACTCCGTAAATGAATGAAATCCCGTCCTATAAAATGACCTCCCTTGCAATCATTCAAATCACACATCCTCTCAATCTCACTTCAATTTTTGTTGTCACCAACACATTTCATATGACATCTATTCATAGTCATAGTGTTATGTATAAATGTCCAAATTAAATTCATATTCATAGTGTCTCGTAAGATATATATATATAGATATATATATATATATATATATATATAGATATATATATAAAATCGTGTTCATGGTAATAATAAATTTTTATCATATTTAATAAAATTCTGAAGTGTCCCATGACTGACTTCTCACCCCGCTCGTCACTCTCATACCGAGCTTATCTTTACCTGAAAATAATTTTAAAAACAGGATGAATGTAAAAAAATTTATAATTAGTTTTGATTTTATTTAAAATTAAAAAGAAATAAAGGTTAAAGCAAACTTGCATCGAAGAAATATTGAGAAAGTATGGCAAGTTTTCTTTTATCTTCTTGCCCTTCAACAATTCGAGTAAACTACTGTGAAACTAGAGAAGAAGAAGAAAACCCTAATCCAGCAGTTGTTGACAGCAGAAGGAAAAGGAAACCAACAAGGATTGATTAGGGCAAAGAGGTGGACGTGAGAGCTCAAGAGAAGGGAACTTCCATTGACAAACGGCAACAAACCGGGATAACCCTCTCTTTCCTTATTCTCTTTCCTTATTCCATCAATTTTACATGATGAAGATGTGGATTCCTCTGTTTAATTCAGTTTGTATGGAGAGCTAAACTTAATAGGGGAGGGGAGAGAGTTTTATATACTTTAAGTATGTTGACGGTATGATTTTAGTTTATTAAAGAGTTGTTGTTAATGATTTACATGTATGTTTAATTAGCTACGTTACATACATAGTTGTTCTCTTATTCGGGAGAAGAGAGGGAGCAATGAAATCCTCTTTAATACTCTAGTTCCATGGCAAGGAGACTTGAAGGGTAATAGAAGGGTTATAAATTATTCTTCTCCTACAGCCTTGTTAATAGAAATACAACGATTATGGAAATAATCACCATTCATGACCCTCAAAAGTGGGCTTGAGAATCTATTAAAAGGACTCAAATCTACCACAAAACTCAACAACTTATCTATTTAATCTCTCTTAGCAGAACCTTCCTCATTATAGTTGATTTTCTCATCATTTTCTGTTTTTTTACGGCAGTGGCACTCTGTTTTAGTTTTGTTTGAGTAGTTAAAATCACCAACACCCGTTGGAATGTTACCAAAAACTCACTTAAATTCCAGCTATAAAATTAACCAAAAAGATAGGTTCCCTGTGGAATCGATAATTTACTTATTACTTGCTACTTGTGATAGTGTATACTTGCACTTATTCTTGTGAATTTTACATCATTTTATTATATACATCCACAAGCGATCAATTATGTTTATGTTATGTTATAATATGTGAATTGTATGATAATAATTGTGGTACGATGTGTTCAAGGATATGTTTGAGATAGGATACGAGAAAGATGCACAAAACGAAATGAAACGATAGGAGTAAGATACATTGATGAAACGTTAAGATTAGGTTACATACCGAAGTGCTATGGATAGGAGAGATTGATGAAAGAATATGGTTAGGATATGTATAGAAAGAGATAGGTCTGTGATAAGTTGATAGAATGATAGCGTTAGGATGCGTTCCTGTGATGATATGACTAATGTACGTTCACATAACGATATGACTGTGATAGGTATAAGAACGTTAAGGCTATGATAAGTTAGGAAACAATATGACCACGAAGTGTTTAGGATATGACATGTTTATGATACGATATATTGTGATGTGATGTGTTATATTTAGATTGTTTTGTGTGACCATTGAGGTAATTGTTGTATGAATTGCATGTTATGAAATGACATGTTAAAAGCATGGAGCATTCTATTATGTTTTCTAAATTGTTATATTCGCATGTGCTTGCATTAACCCCAATAGTGAGGTCACTTATTGAGTATTTCTTTAAATACTTAAGTCATGTGCTACTACATTTTTCAGGTTAAGGCGAGGCATCCCTGTACGGCTAACGACGGCATCACAACTCGAGACCATGACACATGTATAGGATAGTGGTATTTATTTTCTTAGACTTAAGCTAAAATAGGATGTTTTTAACTTAAACGCTTATTTATTTTATTTGGTCTTTTGTTGTGTCATTTTTAAGGATGTTTTCGAAACACGTAAGTGTTTTCGGAACACGTAAGTCCATGGCTGCGTTTTAAGATAAATGATATGTTTTATGGAATTTAAATGAAGTCTTTCGCATTCAATGTTTAGGATATGTATATAGTAGCGACCTTAAATTAAGTAGAAAATTTTGGATCATTACATAATAAGTAAATTATCGATTCCACATAGAACCTATTTTTTTAGTTAATTTGATCGCTGGAAATTAAGTGAGTTTTTGGATGATGTCGAAAAACAGAAAATGATCATAAAATCAACTATAATGAAGAAGGTTCGGCAAAGAGAGATTAAATAAATAAATTGTTGAGTTTAGTGGTTGATTTTAGTTCATTTTAATAAATTCTCAAGCCCACTCCCCAAGGTCATGCATGATAATTATTTTCATAATCGTTTGTAAAGCTGTTGGAGAAGAATTATTTCTAACCCTTCTATTAGCCTTCAAATCTCCTTGCAATGGAACTCAAGTATTAGAGAGGATTTCATTGCTCCCTCTCTTCTCAGAACAAGAGAACAATTATGGATGTAAAGTAGCTAATTAAACACATATGTAAATCATTAACAACAACTATTTAATAAACTAAGATCATACCGTCAACATACTTAAACTATATAAAACTCTCTTCCCTCCCCTATAAAGTTCAACTCTCCATACAAACTGAATTAAACAAGGAATCCACATCTCAATCATGTAAAATTGATGGAATAAGAAAAGAGAATAAGGAAATTGAGAGTTATCCTACTTTGTTGTCATTCGTCAATGAAAGTTCCCTTCCCTTCCCTTGAGTTCTCACGTCCACCTCTTTGCCCTAATCAATCCTTGTTGGTCTCCTTTTTCTTCTGCTGTCAATAGCTGCTGGATTAGGATTTTCTTCTTCTTTGGTTTCATAGCAGCAAAGGCTACTGCTGTCTAATCCGATTTTTCTCCCAAAGTGTGGCTCCCCTTCTTTTTTAGGTATCCTTTTGCTTTTATAATGGTTGTTTCTTCTCATTTAGGGCTGAGAAATGATAAGATCGTCCACCAAGGATATTTTAATTTGGTAGTCAATGACCCACATGGACTGCTGATGTGGATTAAAATTTTCATGTCATCTCCCAAAAGTTTGCGTTTTGAATTGCTTCAGCATCAGAGTCAGCAATTTATTTCTAGATGCAAGGGGTGTTGTTTCCAGATTTGCTACAGCATCATGGTTCAGCATGAATGTTCTTGAATTTTACCAAATAACTCTATTACTACAATTAAGCTCGATTTATGCAAATTGAATTTCTTTTTA
Organism: Cucurbita moschata; assembly: GCF_002738365.1. Lineage (NCBI taxonomy): Eukaryota > Viridiplantae > Streptophyta > Magnoliopsida > Cucurbitales > Cucurbitaceae > Cucurbita > Cucurbita moschata. The sequence continues at coordinate 3,817,603 of NW_019268541.1, forward strand.
TATTAAACCACAATTGACTATTTCATCTATACTAATTAGAATAAATGGAGCAATTAGTGAGAAAATGGTGAGTATGATTGCAAAATTAACTATAAAAAGGTTTGATATAACTCTACCTTCGGAGAGTTATCAATAGGCTAAAAAAACTATAAATTTTGCTTAACCTTAAACTAGGCTCGTTTCTGGAGTTAACTATCATGATACTAGGTTAATTAGGTTTTTAGTATATTTCTAATCATAGGCCTCTTTTCCTAATATACACTTAAAAGTACTATTTGATATTTGTTCATGCACGTTTGAGCTCGCGGTTCTCGATCTTTCCGAAGTTGTTTCCTTTTAAATTTCTTTGGTAGGCTGAAAATTATGTCTAGTTTCTGGAACAATAAACAATTTTATGAGAACTAAGTCTAAACGAGAGTGAATCGGCCTAAACAGTGAGTAAAGGTCATCAATTCAATGCTTTGCATCTTGACTCGTGTTCATAATTGCTTTTAACGACCTTCCCAATAACTATTTATTCCTCATGATTCTTAATAACATTCAAATCCCTCTCAAGTGTGTAAAAGTCATAGACCCATTTGGAATCATTTATATGCATAAATCTTCGGATTAACCATTGGGGACATTTGAATCATTTCTCTTAAGCCTTAATTTATACCCCTAACTTGGTTTAGGTTCTAAACTTGATCCTTGAAATCTTATTGGTTGGGACAATCCAAGACATTTTTAGGCCTCGATTCCTTCATGAAATTTCTTCCCTATCTTCCCATCAAGTTTAAGAAATAGATTTGGAAGAACAACTTTGTGGGCTACCAGTTTTTCGCTTGAAACTCTCGAGCCCATACCTTGATGGGGACCTCCTTGGGCCTCGATTTCTTCATGAACAACTTTGTAGGCTACCAGGATTGATTTATACAATGAGATGGTTGGTAGAAGCTTAACTTTAGATTACCCTCAATCTTGCTTAAAATGAACCTGCCTCAATCCTGAGCTATTCACTCTTTGTGATCTTTATGAAAAATACTCCTCATCATCCAAGGGAGCGTTTAACATAGGTTTGGAGTCTCGAATTTGCTCATAGCCTTCAATATGCTCATGCCACTTTCAGCTCTCAAGTCCTTCACAAAACTTGTTGGGGAGCTCACCTAGAACGTATAGGAATTGTTTTGAGGGAATTTGATAGACTATTGCTCTCGAATTTTGGAAAACCCAAGAGTGTCATACCCATAAAGTAGAAACTGGATTCTTATCTCAAATGTTCCTTATTTCTTTTCCATAAAGTAGAAATTCTTTGTGAGACATGTTGGCATTCCAGCCTTTCTTCTCTTTTTATAGCCTACCCGAAAGAGAATCTAGTATTTCTTGGTCGTAAATATCTAAATAGGACGAACCGCCCTGATATGGAAATCACTTCAAGGGGAGCAAGATTCGGATTACCTTGTTGATCAAATATCTCAAGGCAAGAACACTTGTTTGAGATTTGAATCACTCCACAAGTAATATCGATCATGTCTAACTTGAATGATTTTTGTTGATCAAATATCTCAAAGTAAGAACACTTGTTTGAGATTCGAATCACTCCATAAGTAAGATTGATTATGTCAAGCTTAAATGATTCTACATGTAACCTAAATTACATAGAATTGCAAAGAAACTTAGCCATGGGCTAAAGAGGAGCACAAATGCTCCGTTTACCCTATTTTTCAAGTCTACTTACAAATACAACATACATGATTTTATATAGCCTCAAAATAAAAACGCATTTCAAGACTGGTAACATTCATACGTAAGACCATAATTAACCATGATGTAAATGTAACTAAAGTAAATAAAAAGTCCTAAAATACATTAATGAAACATCATAACTCTAAATTATGATCCACCCACAATTTATAACAATGAAACTTCATTCTTCTTCAATGTGTCATGAATTGAAACATCTTTGGATAATTTTGACAACATTTTCTTCGCATCTTCCCTAAAGTTTATATTGTATGATTAATGTCTTGGTTCATATCACACCCCGTGGTTTGCTTCGGAACAAAACAATTAGAATTAGGCTCGTTGAACTGAAATGGGTATTTTCCATACAGGGGAGGGGATCTTACAATGGAGAAGATCCGTCGACCTAAGAGGAAGAGAAGGGTCTATCTATTTTACTTAGTTATTCAGTTAAATCAATGATTCGGGTGATTCGTCCCTTAACACGATGATACATTTTATTCCCTCATAAGCACCTTTTAAGGCATGCCAAACACATAAGAAACAAACTCAATGATACCCACAAAACATATAAGAAAATGTTAACCAAATATGAGTTACAAATATCATGTTAACAAAATGTTAACCAAACCAAACAAACAAACCTAGAAAAAGGGGCAATGAACAGTGAAGGATCATGTAAAAAATTCAACAGATCCCCACACCCAAACACCCAATTAGTCAAACTAAGGAACCCTTTCTTCCTAAACTCTTTTTCCTTTATGCTCTATTTTCACACACAAATGAAACCACTTCAATCAGCACAAACAAAAACAGGGCCAAAAAAAGTTAACACGAAATACATATCGACAAGTTTCTTTCGGTCGAAAACGGTTAGATTAGATCAGACATCCTTCTCCGGTGACGAGAAACCATAACTTTCAAGTTCGAATCAGACGAAGTTACCAATTTGCTTTGCGGCCATGGCAATGGCAATGGGTCTTTCTTTAGTTCTGGGACGTTCACTTGAGGAGCTTCTGTTGAGAGGGTGTCGGGTTCGACGTACCTCGACTTCTTATTTGATATGTGTAAGCTTGCTCTTATACGAAAATCCGAGTAACTCATTGACTGGGAACTCGAGAATTGGACAGAGCTTCTTGTTCCAAATCTCGAAGTTTTTGCTCTCCCTGTCGCCACTTTGTTTTCTGCAGAACTTTGCCTTTGTCGACTCGCCATTGTCGACGTCATGAAACGAGGCAAAGAATTCGAAACTATACTTTTACTTGAAACTTTAGGCTTTCTTGGAGTGACAATGACTTCCTTCTGATCTTCCCCGAGCGCTATATGGTTCGTGTTTGGAGTTTCGACGAATGGATGATGCTCGGTAGAAAATCGCTTCTTGTTTTCGCTTAATAGAAACTCGGCTTTCTGTATTTGGTTCTTGAGTTTTTGGCATTCCTCCTGAGCTTCCTTCATGGTTTCATCCAGCATTGCAATTTTTTTCTCTCTTTGCTTCTTCGAGTCCTAAACGATCCATTTGAATTCTTAGCCAAATTCCAAATCAAAAACAACTTCGAGAAACTACTTAGGAAATTCGAGAATTCTACCTCCTGTAATTCTCGACTCGTTTCGATCGCTCGTGCTCTCTTTGCAAAACTTAACGAGCATATCGTCTCTGCAACATCTTCTTCACAAGGACTTAAATGCACAAGCATTAACACCTTTGAACCGTCACCTATACGAATCGTTCAAACTCATACGTCACTTCCGAGGATAAATTTTCAAGAGGGTCGATGCTTTAAATTAGTTCGAAAGCATATATTCATAACAAGATCATAAAGAAGATACCTAAGGAATCTTTGAGTATTTGAGTTAGCTTGCTATTTCTGCAACCAAAGAAAGAAAAATCGAGTTTCATCAGTGACGGGAAGCTATGATAAACTCAGGTCGCTAATCGAAAACTTGCCTGTAAGGAACATGACCCCTCTTCCTCCTTAGAGCTGCAATAACATCACCCAAAGCCGAAAGAGAAAGATTTATCGCTCTTCCCTCGTCGAGCGTTAGACCACATGCCCCGGTTTTCAACAATCTTTCACTTCCTCCCAAATCCACCATCCATAGTTTGCTTACTTCGGTTTTAGCTTTTGAACCGTCCACGCAACGATACATGGTGACCTTTGTTAAGCTAGATATATGAAGCTAAGAAGATAATGTAACTATCAAGCCAAAATAATCCATTAAACGAATTAGGGAGTACTGATTCGTGAGAAACGCACCAGTGTGATCGGCTAGATGTTTCATTCACATTAGTCCACGAAGTCGATCGAACCCGTCTTCCTTTATTATACCACCATTTAGCCTTTTCAAAGTCGGGTATCGGGACTTCGGTTAGGCCCTCGATCTCAACGAATCCCTTTTGATCTGTTTGAATGTTGAGATTGCTGTAGTAGAGTTAGCCATTCATAGTAAGCAAATGAATAAGGTCACCAGTTAAATGCATTATGGATCAATTCTAGCATTTACCATCGTTCATACATTCTTGAGCCTGCTTTTGGAGCCAGCAGGTCCCTCAAACTACCCATGTAAACCTCCAACATACTCATGGAAAACGTTACGGTCGACGAGGCGCCCATGGACGTTTGAAAGAGCATCTCAAGCGCACGGGGGACTATTCCCGGCTCCTCCATTCTACCATCCTGCTCGATTGTCACGTTTCATCAATTACCATCACCAGAGAAACACAATTTCCTCAACATTACAGCAATTTTTCGTTACTAACCATGGTATATGTCTTGCCCGTACCCGTTTGACCGTAAGCTATTATACATACATTTCGACCATCAAGAGCGGATTGGATTATCGGTTCGACCTCAGAATAGACTTCCTCTGCTCAATTTTTCAAGATTCAATACTCATTCAAAACACATATCAATAATAGATTAGAGCTAACCTTGGGATGCTTCTTTACAAAAAACCTTATCGAATTCGAATTCCTTTCTAGTTCCCGACGATCGAACCTTGACCTTATCTCGTTCCAACAAAACGGGCTCACAAATTCTTCTCCGATCCGTCAGTAAAAACGGACGAACACGACAAAACACACGAATACTACCTGAAATAGAGTTGATTTACTAAAGCTACATCTAACAAACAAGTGCATTCTAAAGTTCATCACTCATTTCTTCACTACCTTTAATGTCTAGAATCTTATTCAATGCGTCTCTACGCTTCTCGTTCGACACGCTCAACTTCAATCTCAATTGTTCAATCTCACCTAGTGATAGATAATAACCAAGTCAATCCAGCCAGTTCTACAATGAACAAACAACAGTAATAGCAATAACTCTGTTACAATAAGCTCACCTTCTAGATTGAGTATTGATTTCTGGAGCTCAGTGTTTTGATGCTCAGGAACAACACTCACATCTGTACACAACAAAGTTGGAGGGACGCCATTGAAGGAATCCAAGTTCGATCCAACAGGGGAAGATGAGTTCATCGACTCCATAACAATGAAGAACACAACAAGATCTGTTCCTGTTCTTCACAAATCAACAGGAAAATACCCAAATACCCAAAACCAAGAACGATTCACCAAACAAAAAACATTAATCATCAAAACCCAGATCAAAAAAAGTTAGAAGAACAGATTAAAAGGGTTTGGGGTAAAGGATTTGAAAGTACAGGAAAAGGGGAAGAAGCCCTAGAATACGAAGGAAATCAATAAGAACAGTGAAGAACAGAGAAAAAAACCTAAGAAATGTTGGGAAATGGAGAGAAAAAAGGAAGTGGGTGAGGGAGAAAATTTCAAAAGATTCAATAATTGAACACTCCACATGGACTCTGATTGAAATTTCTTCTTACAGTTGGGGGGACAAGAAAGAGCACCAAGAAAATGGTTTTTTTTTTTTTTTTTTTTTTTTTTTTTTTTTTTTTTTTTTTTTTT
>NW_019268541.1:3823333-3834781 GCF_002738365.1 Cucurbita moschata
TTTTTTTTTTTTTTTTTTTTTTTTATGGTTATAAATTTGGGGAAAAACAAATTGTTGTTGGAGTGGGTAAGAATCTTTTTAGCTGGTCAAGATCTATCCATTCAGGTACTGAACTGCAAAGTCTGAATTTTTAATTATCTTTTTTTTGGGGGGGAAAAGTGAAAATACAGTAAAATAATGTTCTTTTTGGTTATAATGCTTTTTTGGTCCTTTTTTTTTTATCATTATCTTTAAATTTTCTAAGCAAATTATGTTTTTTTTTTTTTTTTTTTAAGGATGTTTGAAAGTATGTCTGAATTTATTTTAAAATTGAAAATAAAAAATTAAATTGTTGTCCTACAAAAACTCTAAAAAAAAATTGTTTTTAATTATTAAAATAAAATATATTGATTTTTCTCTTTAAACAAATTTGATTTCCAAAAAAGGGAAATTTGATTGAATATAGGGGTATTTTTGACATTTCAATAAATAAATTGCAAAATTTTGTCAAAATTTAGGTAAGTACTCTTCATGTTTTGTTTTTTGTTTTTTTTAAGAAAAAAAGTTATTAATATCTTGAATTTTAAGATAATTAATTTGTTTGCCTTTCCCAAAATAATTTAAAAACAAAAGGATTTTAATAATTTCATTTAAATATAATTAAAAAAAATCACTTTTAAAAATTATAAGCTAATTTAATAAGAATTTCTCTTTGAAAATAATTTTAATTTCTAGGCCATCTTAATATTTAAAAAGAAATATATATATATATATATATTTTTGAATTCCTATTTTACCCTTAAGATTTATATAACTATTCAAATTAGAGTGGTTACATGAAAAAGTGTTATCATTTCGTGTGTGGGTGCGAAACATTACGATCCAACGGTTGAGATATGTTCGAATACAGGCACGCCCTTTGTCTCATTGAAATGATTACATGGAAAAAATGGTATATATTTTGATATATGAGTGTGATTTTGACCAAAAATATGAAATATCATGACCAAATGGTAGAGACATATTTGAACAAACAACCACGTCCTTTCTCTGGTTTCAACTGGACAAATCAAAGCGATTACATGATGTAGTGTATCCTTTCGTATATAGGTGTGATCTAGACCGTACTTATAAGATATCATAATTTAACCATGAAAATATGTTTGAACAGACAGTCACATCATTTATTTTATTAGATACATAGTAACAATTATTCACGTCAATCGAGATAAAAGACTATTCGTTCGAATAAAACGAACAAAAAGTTGTTCTTAATCAATCTCATGATTGAAGACAAACTTCTTCCATATTAGATAAAAAGTGAAATAATGATAATATACAATCAATATTTTATTGCTTAAAGCAAAGTTTGGGAAGGATTAGGTTAATGATTTAATATCATTATTGTTATTTCTCATCTCCATAAATTTTTATTATTGCCTTAATTGTTAGGCCGTCACAACATTATGATAACCATAATGATCGCTTTCTTGTGGAACGTACGCGTCCCTACTATCGTAAAAATGGGGTATTCTCCGACGCATGTACACATAATGATGCATAAGGTCCCAACATATCACAATATGAGTCGTATTGTTAAACGTCTTGTACCATAACACATATCATAGTCATATCATTTCGTTAAACGCATCGTTGAATGAGCTGATGTCGAAGTTTGTGAAACTGATAAAAAAGAAAAATCATCTTAACAATATTTAACATCATGATTGATAAAGAATTTGTGAGACTGTATGTTATACAACTTGTAACCATTATGACAACCATGATATCCTACGAAAACACAAGAAATTGCTCAAGATTCAAATTTTGTTTAGGATGTACTACTATTGCATAATATTTACTGCCAAAGACTTTAAGATGATGAAATGTAGTTGGTCGTTTGTAAAGTGCTTCAAAGGGTGTCTTGTTAGATAACAATGGTGATGATGTTCTATTTATAAGATAAACTGTCGTTAAAATGCACCCTCCCCAAAATTAAGTTGAAACTATGATCGAAAGAAAAGAGACCTAGCTACATTTAGGATATGACGATACTTATGTTCTAAGACTCCATTTTGTTGTAGAGTATAGACACAAGTGCGTTAAAATTCAATGCCACAAGAAGTAAAAAATGCTTGCAAAGATAGGAACTCAATCTCATTGTTTGATCGTACTATCTTGACATTAGTATGAAATTGGGTTTGAACAAATTTAACAAAGTTCATTAACAAATGTTGTACTTTTGATTTATGTTGCATAAGAAAAACCCGATCGAGTAAAATCATCAACAATAGTGAGAAAAAAATACAAACCAGAATGGGTAGGAATTTTATGTGTTCCCCGAACATCACAATGTAACAGATCAAAGACAAAATATGTTGTTGTTGAGTTCTTGGATTCCAGACAACCTAGTTTGTTTTGTTAAATGGGCAAATACTACCGTGTGAGAAAAAATAGCATTATCAAGATGCAATTGATCAGCAAGAAATTTAAAACAACAAAATGAAGGATGACCTAGGCGTATATGCCACAAATCAGATGACTGAGATATTTGATGAGCTGAAGATTTGATTGGAGATAAGAAATATGATAGAGACCTCCAAATTGTTTACTCGAGCCAATCATCTTCCCCATAGCCAAGTCCTGCATAACACAAGAATCAAGATAGAAGGTGACACAACATTTTCAGTCATGGGTAAGTTTGCTTGATGTCCTTGAATGAAGACATGCATAAACTATTGTCTAATTTAAGGCCAGGATTAAAAAAACATTGACAGTATGTGACACATGTGCTCCCTTCATTAGGTAAATTTATTGTAGACATGATTGCAGCCTTTCGTTCAGTCAGAATAGAAGGTTTGGATATTATATAATCCATAGCTCCACGGTTGAGAATCCATGAATTAGAACTAGTAAAGTTAATGGATATTGCAAATACTGGAAACAAATCTGCACCATTGATGTAAGTGTCAGAATTACGGAACGATGATGAGTGTAGATAAGGTTTGTGCTATCTGGTTGTTGTAACTGCTCATAAAAAAAAAAATGGAATGAAATTAGGCAATTGTTCTTCTATATTCAGTTGAGAAATATCGGCCTTATTTGCAGATGATCGAGAATTACATGATTGTTCTTCTGTATTCAGTTGAGAAGCATCAACCATATTTACTAATGATCGATATCCACGATTGATGCGTTAATTGACTTGCACTACTGTAATACCATGTTAAGAATGAGAAACAGAAGTGTGATCGATATTCCCGGCTAGATCACAAACATAAATTGTTTAATCATAATCCATTTGTTCTATTATGACTTCTAGAGTGGGCTCGAACAATTCATCGAACCAACTAATTCAATTTATGGTTGGACAATTCATTCCATTTTTAAAATATTTCAATACTCATTCAAAAAAACACGTGCCAATATATATATTGACTGAAAATAGACTCGAACCAATTCATGTACACCCCATTTTAAACCTAGGTTATGCTTTAATAAATAAATAGTCGTTTTTTTTCTTTTTGTAGAAGTTACTATAATATATTTTAAAAGCATAGATTAAAATGTAATCAATATTTGTGAGTTTATCTCGTGACGTGTATTATATTTTTAAAGTTGGAATTTGATTCACGCGAAAAGACAAAAATATTTATATTAAAATTTGGAAGAAACCCGAGCAAAAAAGAAAAACAAGTTTTCATATATAAAAATACTCATATATGTTCGACCGAAAATGTGTCGGGCGAAGAAATAAAAATAAAAATACTCTTAAATTTTGTATTTTATCTTACATTTCTAAAAGTTTCAATAAATATCTTTCAAAATAAAAAAGAAATAAAAAAATATTTTTAAAATCATTACTATTTCTTATTTCTTTTTAAATGAAAGTTTTCAATAATATTTCAAAAATATCCTTTAATTTAAAAAAATATCATTAATATCTTTAAATTTTTTAATCCGTTCAAAAATATGTTACCATGTTTAAAAAATATCTATAAAATTTTAAAATTAGCATTAACACCATACATATATTAAAAATAAATTAATTTTTTTTCATGAATATGTGGATAAAAATATATATTTAAAATATATATATATAGATATATATATAGTTAATGAGTTGGTTTGTAAGAGGAGATGGGGAATGATGTGCAGAAGGTGACATCTAATGTTTGCTGGACTTTGACTGCAAACCATAATAAAATTATTCTAACCTCCTTACCACACATGCCTTTGGTGGGCCCCTCCCACTTTTGCCAACTACACGTGGCACTTTAACATTGGTACCATTTTTTCTATTACTTTTACAAATTATTAAATTTTATTATTTTAATTTTTTAAAATATTATATTAGTTTTAATGCTTTTATAAATTTTATATTAATTAAAAATCTCTCACATCTAAATATATACTAATAATAAATTTGATAAATATCTTTTAGGAAAAAAAACTCACATATTTTTTATTAAAATTAATGAAGTCGATGCGAAAACACTGAGACAAAAGACGGATTTTTGAATATGAAAAGAGTGGATAGGATCCCAAATGAATTGGCTTATTCGAAAAAAGTCTTGTTCGTTGGAAGATCTATCTCGTGTCCGGTACTGCACGGTTCCACTCTACAAGAACTCCGAATCATTCTCATCATCAGAAATGATCCGCTTGCCTAGAAATTACCTAGCCTAATAGGGAAATCCCAATTCATTGGGCCTTTCGATACAATCAAATAGAAATCTCCAAGGGCGTCATAGTCTACGAACCCAAACTATGTAATTGAATAAATCGTTCTTGTTGCGGGTCGAGGGCTCCTTCTCCTTCTCCTTCTTCAAACTCCGATTCGTTTTGTTCGAAGAAATACCAGACACTCTTAAAATATTATTGCATTTTATTTTAATTTATTGGGGTCGATAAATATGGATCATACATTTAAAATAAGTAGGTATCTAAGTCTTTCTAGAAACGTTCGTATAATTATTGGGTCAATGAAGACGGTGTTTTATATCTGATTCGTACGGAAGTTGAATTGAGTGAGGACCATTAGACTTTGGATTCTTTGATGGGACTGAATTTTTAACTGTTTTAGAATAGATACTTTGCGTAAAGAGTGAAGGCGGTAATTATGGGAGGGTAAATAACTCACATGATTCACATGCAAAGATGCCCAAATTCCTAATATAAAAATTATTTAATTAAAAAAAAAAAAAAAACAACGTGGGTCCCACTCTCCCGACAAAACTGCGAGAACACTCCAATATCACTTTGATTAAAAAGACAATGATTTGTTAGATTCTTTTTTTTTATCAGAAATAATCAAATTCATTCTCAATTGTATTATTAATATCAAATCTAACGGCTCAGAGTCATCGCTATTAGATATTATTCTCTTTGTATTTTTTCGCTTCTTTTCGAGGCTTTGAAACGCGTTTGGTAGGGGAAGGTTTCCACACTGTTATAAAGGATGTTTTTGTCCTCCTCCCCAACAATATGGACATGACTAGATTTTTTAATTTTTTTTATTCTTATTTTAGATAATATCAGTAATATTTTTATTTCGACTATTTTTATATATTTTAATTAGTTGAATGGATTAATATATATTTTTTTTAACTAAATTACAAATTTATATTGTGTTTAAATAGTTTTTGAAAAAATAATTTTAAAATAAAATCGTTCTTCCGAAAATATTGAGGACAATGGAATATCATACTATTCCAATGTAATTTTCATGCACACATATTTTTAAATAGTCTAAAATATGTTTAAGAGATACTTTGAACGAGATTTTTGAAGAAGTTGAGATAGAAATTAATTAGAAGTCGAAGTTTCGATTGAGTCTCGAGAATTTGCTTTTTTAATAAATGATAAAAGTGAATGAGGCTAGTTTTGTTGGAATGCTAGAAAAAAAAAACTCTTCAACTTTGATAAACGAACCAAGTAGGATCCAAAAAAAAAAACAGCAAAATTGCATCATTTTTGAAACTATGGGAAATAATATGGAAATTCGATGCAAAAATGCATTGAGGGAGGTTCGAAAAATGGAGCTAGCACACGGAGGGACATGAAATAATACATTTGCTATGGATCGAAACAAGAATTCAGAAGAGGAAAACGCGTGCAAGGACACATTTTTGCGCCATAAAAACCGAAGAAATTCCAACGATTGTGAGCATTCGAACCCAAGACGCGAAATCCGAACACGCCTATCTGCAGATGTCAAAGTAGTAGGGATTGCTAAGATGTGCTAGCATGCTAGAATAACCTACTATAAGTGATTAGACTATATATGAATAGGAATTTAGAAGATAATTTAGATGAATGCATTGTATGTTAACGAAAATGACTAAAATGCCCCAAGTATAAGATCATTATAATGCATGTTGCCTGAGTTACTTCCGTTGTACCACATATGAGGATCCGATATTGTGATTTGTGCTCCAAGTAATTGATTTGAGCTTGCATGTATGTTTTATTTTTTATTTTTTGGAGGTTTTCTACGCTCTAAACGACGGGTGGACATTATCTTAGGACTAAGCTTGAATGTATACTTAGAAATTAAATTATTTATTAAAGATGATTATGTGCTTCAAGTGATTGATAGTATTATCTTCCTATTAAAGCATGCATGACCATATCGAGTTAAGAGCAGGACGCTAGAGCCAGAAGGGTTTTACGTTGACCTAGGTCTAAACATTTTCAATAGATTGAGCACCCCAAGATCGTTAACGGCGATCGGTGATCTAGACCCTTGTGCTCCGAGAAACTAGATTAGTCTCAAGGAGCTAGTCTAGAGTATCTTAAAAATGAGAGTTCAAAATTTAAACGGTTTAGACTCCCTTAAGAACCTAATAAACCTCCACAGTATCTAAGGATGACTAAGAAAACTTAACAAGTCTATTAGTGGTGTGAATGGTATCACTAGAGCCTTCACTTCCTATCTTTTCTAGTATGTTTTTAGCGTCATTAGCGACCTAGGTTAAATCTTTTAACACCTTGCCTAGCAGTAGAAGTGGCTCAATTTGTCGAATTAGAAGCCTTTGCGCAATTCGCTTCTGATCTCGATAAAGCTACTCAGAATCAATTGGCAAGAGGTCAACGATTACGTGAGTTGCTCAAACAATCCCAATCAGCCCCTCTCACGATAGACGAACAGATAATGACTATTTATACCGGAACGAATGTATGAGCAGCATCTGCAAGCTTGGTCTTGGCTAGATAATGTCGTGTGACAAGGTGACCAGGTATCTTTATCTAGTTGAAATGGTTGAGGATCTTTAGAATATGGTCTCTCCAATGTAAACCTGTCCACAGTGGCAAGCATGCAGGGTTGCTCCCCCTAATTAGTGTGACTTTATGATTTTGTGGACGAGTCTTCCAATTAACCTTCCACAAATGATGTTTAGACTAGCAGATATCATACTGTCCTATAAGATATGATGAGCTAGCGCCTCAACTCAAGATACTGGTCATTCACTACCGTGACAATGCAAGCTTACTAAGTCGAAGGAACAGAAAAGTTAGTTCACCCTAAACATCAGATACACCATTTAGTAAATCAGCAACATCGAAAATAGATGAACAACAAATTGTTCATTAGAGAATTAGTGGTATTTAAGGTGAAAGATGTAACTACAGTGGTAAAACGAATGTTTGACCTAACTGTAATTATAAACAACTCGTAAAAGATTGATTTGCTTGTAATAATTATATCAATGAACGCAACTTGTTCTACCGTGCATGAAAGTGAAACTCTAAATCTATAGTGGAGTGTCTTATAGTTAATGAATGAAAATAGATTAATTAAAAATTTTAATTAATTAATTTTGTATCATTGGAGCAATATACTCGAGAAAAATACCTTAAATTTGAAGTGTTCCAACTGTTTTATATTTATACATTAAATATTAAAAAATTAATGTATATTACATTAAATAAAAATATATATTTGAAAGGAAATTGAAAGTGGTTAAATATATATTAAAATAACAATTAAATATGATTTGAGTAAGATATTATATTCGTAATATAAATATATATTATTTGACAAATATTTTCTCAAATTAGCGGTAGAATCCTTGAGTTTTGCAAAAGGCTCTCGTAGTTTCTTGTTTGTAGAAATTTCTTAAAACTTTCTTTCTCCGATCTTTCTTGACTTTCTTTCGTATTGGTAGTATTGTTTTAAATCTTACAAGTAGGTTGCTTATTAAGTATTTTTATTTTCATCTATTTTACATTTTTTTTTCCAGATGTTCGTTGATTGTCAGTGAGGTGAAGGAGTATTCGAGAGCTACACAATCATAAAGGAGGTCATCCTAGAGCGTCATTCCTTTATGAATTTTGAAGTTTTTTTTTTTTTTTTTTTTTTTTTTTTTTTTTTTTTTTTTTTTTTTNATTTACACTTTTTAAAATTAAAATATCTGAACCGTTAAAAGAACGAAAATCAATCAAGATCTTGAAGTAAAATAAATTCTAAATAATTTTGATTCAAAAAAAATTGTGAAAAGGGGAAGTATAATGGAATAGTTATTATGGATATGGTTGATTTGAAGATTATTGAAAATCAGGAAATAAAAAAAAGGTGTTAATTGTGTTTTGATTTCACAACCCATTTGAAGGGCCTCAAAAGTCTTGCATTATTAATTACCCTTTTTTGTTCCCTCCTAAAATTTGTTTTTTTCTTTCTCATGTATTACTCCTCAGGTTTCAATTTTTGTTTTATCCGCCCCTTTTATTTTATTCTCTAAATTATTCTCTAAATTTTAAGATGGTTTTTTTAAATCACACGGGGACAGCGAGTAGAGACCATGGCCATGTCATCATGTTTTATGAAAAGATAGATCACTGATTGCATTTTCTAACTCTAACAGTGGAGTTATTTACTGAGAAATTCTTAAAACACTCTAGTCATGTATTACTCTTGCTTTTAGTCTAATTAAATGATGCTTATAAACCAATTTGAAAATACCAAGTTTAGAAATTGAAATTAGAATAAATATAAAAGCTGAAAATAGGGTAATTTTTTTTTTTTTTTTTTTTTTTTTTGTATTATTTTAATTTGTATCTCAATGTGTGATCCTCCTTTTGTGATAAAATGGAACAACACGGGTCTGTAATTGATTTCGACTTATTTTTAATTGTGGTGTTATTTGTTTTAAATGGTACAAAATGTTACTTTATGTTTATATTTATTTTACTTCCTTTCATCCATATTTGTTCTAAAACACGATTAATTTTCAACAAGTCAGTCAGTCACAAGGTCAAATTTTAGATTGTTATTGAGATGATATGGAGATTAAGTGGTGGAGAATGTTACAACCCATAATGTGATTGTGCCCTAAAGAAAGTCATCAAGGACGATGCCTAATTTAAGTTGGGGAGAATGACACAATCATACTAAGAAGAGAGTAGGTTGTGGCCCCATATGTAAACAGACAAAAGGCGACATGCGAGTGACACCCATTGGGTCATGTGAGGGCTATGATAGACAAGTGTTATGATGCAACAAAGGAGAACAGTGTTCATCGAACATACCAAGAAGCATATGCTTTAAAACCAAACTAAGACATAAACAAGATTAGATTAACAAGTAGACAAACATGTCAAAGATAGTGATATGAATGAATACATCAATCATATAATATAAAATTCAAAGAAGTGAAAAAAATGTATATCAAATTATCATGAGATGTTACAATTTCACGTCACATTAAAGAAAAATCAAGTTTCATTTATTCTTACATGGTTACAATTTTGGGGTGGATGATAATCTAGAGTTATGTACTTCTTTATTATTATTTTTCGGGCTTATTTACTTTAAAATTACATTTACATAGCAGTTAATTATGGTCATAAAGTATGAACAGTTACCACTCTTGAAATGCCTCAGGTGAGTCAATGAGTTTTGATTTTGAGGCCATATAAAGTCATGTTATATTTAGAAAGTAGACTTAAAAAATGTAATTAAAAGAACATTTGTTCTTTCCTTTGGCAAAGGGCTAGGCTTTTTTGCAATTCTATGGAGTTTAGGTTGAATGTTTAAAATCATGATCAATCTTGCTTATGGAATGATTTGAATGTCAAACAAGTGTTCTTGTCTTTAGATATTTGATCAATAAGGTAATATGAATCTTACTTTCCATTAAAGCGATTCCTTATCATTTGGTATAGAGCTTAGGCTTAAGATTAGATGTATATCAGCGTGGTTGCCGGCGACTCGCGAGAATTTTAGGAAGCACCAAAATTCTTGCACCTTGCTCGAACACACACTCCCTCGACCCCCACGCTGCGCCAAACAACCTCACCTCCTTCAGCCACACTCTCAAATCCCCTGCAAAAGAGGAACACACAGATAGAGAAAGAATTTGAAGGTTTTTCTGGCAAAGCCAATCCCACAGACCCGACACAAAAAACGAACAAACCACGCTGCGAAAAAGACTACCGATAACTGTATGTACACATGAGGTAAGTTCCCACGCCTTAACAAAGTCATTCTTCATTGAAAATAGATCCACGTTGTTGTAGGTGATTGCAAGCCGTTAAATAAGGTCAGTATACGGGTAACTTTTCAATTTAAGCTAAATTGAGTCAAAGAATTTGAGTTACTTACAGAACAGGATGGACTTTCTAATATGAAATGAAAACCGGCCATAATTGAAGCAATTTCGAGGAATGGAAAGCAAATGTACTCAAACTTAGGAAAAACGTCGACTAAGGACAACCAAGTAAGTAGCCCTACCATTGACATGTTTATAATTCTGTGTTGTATAATGACACATGCTTGTGGCTTCACACATGTCATATGCTCGTATATACAAATTATTATGAAATGATATGTATATGATATGATATGTTTGAAGGCCTACTCGGGTTATGTTATGTGACTGTTATGATATATGATATTGTAACGACCCTAAATTTCCACATACTCAGAGTCGCTACTAATGTCTCATGCTCATCTATAATGCGGAAATATAACTCTTACATGAACATAATTGATAGTGAAAATTTTCAAGAAAACGTTTAAAACAACTTCTCCTCTGAAAAACACTGCCATGGTCTTACGTGTTTAAATATGAAATACTGAAATTTAGAGAAACAAAAACAAATACAAAATAATTTAAAACAACGAAATGCAAAACAACCTATTCTAACTTAAGACTAGAAATTTAAATATGAGTCTACCCTATGCACGTGCCACAGTCTCTGCTCGCGATGCCGCCGTCCTCCGTACAAATGCGCCTTGCCTTTACCTGAAAAATGATGTGGCACACGGCCTGAGTATTTCAAAGAATACTCAGTAAGTGACCCCACTATAGGGGCCATGCTAATGCAAACACATGCAATCATGAATAGGGACCTATCTCTAATCATCTTAGGGGTGGCCTCCAGTCTCGGACAAATTGGATGTGTAGTACTTCCCTACACACGACTCACACGTGCGAGTGTGAATCCCCAGGGCGCTCGCACACC
>NW_019268541.1:3834926-3835500 GCF_002738365.1 Cucurbita moschata
CACACCGTTCACCACTTTCCGTTAGTATTTCACAATTAATTTACCTAATTTAATAAATGTGAAATACGGCTCTAAACGGCCCCGGATACCTTAATCGGGGCCGAAAACAGATTCGGGAGGGTCGAAACAGTGGAAACCGGGCTGAAAACAGGTGAGCCGAGCCGAACAGCCGCTGGAGCCGCCGGAGCGTCACCGGAGGGAGCCCGAGCCGTTTGCGCCGAGCCGAGCCGAGGACTGCCGCGCCGCTGTGTGACACGTGGCAGCAGCAGAGAAAGCCACGTCGGGCGGTAGTGTCGGGTCGAAGCGCGGGTCGCAGTCCGGTTCGGGTCGTGGTTCGGGTCGCGGGTTGTGGAAGGCTACTGGGCCAAGGCTAAACGTTGGGCCTCGGCTTACTGGGCTGGGCCGCAAGTGTTTGGTTTGCAGGCCGGCTCAATTGGACTGTGGGTCTAGTCTGGGTTGGTTCAACTGAACCGTAGCTTCTGGGCCGGTTTGAGGTTTGGGCCGCTGTAGTTGGGCTGGGCCGAAGGCAGAGGCCAAGGGGGGAAACGGGCTGGCTCTCCCGGGTTCTGGGTTC
>NW_019268541.1:3842624-3899934 GCF_002738365.1 Cucurbita moschata
TTTTTTTTTTTTTTTTTTTTTTTTTTCTTCGTTTTCTCGTTTTCATTTATTATATATATATATATATAATATTTTCTTTTTCTTTCTTTCTTTCCCGGGTCGTTACAGATATGATATGATATATGCATAATATGCATTGACACGTTCAAAGACATGATAAGTTATGATATTGTTATGTCAATCATATATGATATGATCGACATATAAAAGGACAAACTTGCATGAAATACAACTCCCATACACACATGAAAGATATGATATGAAAGAAGACAAGGGGCTGTATTAAATGTTAATGAAAATGGAAAAATGTTGGTTCCTCGTGCATTATTGTGTGTTCATGCATCAGGGGATACCACTTCTCCTTTTACGATAGTACGGATGCGTACGCTATAAGGTAGGAAAACGATCATTATGTTTATCATAATGCTGCCTTGACGATCGCTATTCCTAACGGATGTCTAGCATAAAAAACTAGCAGAGAATACTCGCCCGACTAAAAAGGGGCCCAGGAGGTGTACGAACCAAATGATGGGTCTATATGTGCATGTGTGGACTGTGTGTATGAAATTAAGCATACATCCAATTGCCAGATTAGGATAGCTGCCGTAGGAAAATAGACTGTTATGATAGGTTTCACTCATGAATAAATTTATGTGCTTGCATTTAACTCCCGATAGGGGGGTCGCTTATTGAGTTTTTCTTAAAATACTCATGTCACATGCTAATCTTATCTTTCAGATAAAGGCAAGACTCCCCCGTATAGCTGACGGTGGCATCACAATCTAGGAATTTGTGACACATGCGTAGTATATGTTGCAATTTGAATTAGTAGACTATAGGTTAGTATAGGTTAGCTTGTATTTTCATTTAGTAGCATATAGGTTAGTGTAACGACCCTAAATTTCTACATATTCAAAGTTGCTACTAACATATCATGCTTGTCTCTTAAATGTAGAATATAACTCTTAAATGCTCATCATAAATAACAGAAAATTTTAAAACTTCAAAATTCATTAAACTACTAGAAAACACTGCTGTACTTGCATGTTTCAAAACATAACGGTGAAATTTAAAATAAATAGAAATGAAATAATTTAAATAATGAAATACACACGTCTTATTCTAACCTAAGACTAGGAAATTAAATATGCAACTACCCTATGCACATGCCACAGTCTCTGATTACGATGTCGCCATCAACCGTACATGGATGTCTTGCCTTTACCTGAAAAACAATATGGCACACGACTTGAGTATTATGAAGAAATACTTAGAAAGTGACCCAACTATAGGAGCCATGCTAATACAAACACATGCAATCATGATCTAGGGGTGGCCTCTAGTCTTGAACAAATTGAATGTGTAGTACTTCCCTACAAACGACTCACACGTATGAGTGTGAATCTCCAGGGCGCTCACACACCCCTTGGACCCTCTAGTCAATCTAATCTGTAGCGACGTCCGGGGGTCAGCGGAACCCCATAGTGTCATGCGCCTCATGAACACCCTCATCATCATGTTGTGCGCATTCGCACTCATCATCATATTGTGCGCGTCCGCACTCATCATCTTTAGGGGAAGTAGCTTTATGCTTATGAACATACAATATGCATGAAGTCCCTCTAAATCCATCATAATGTCTCTTCTGACACAATCCTTTAGTCTCATCTCTTTGTTACTCCAGGTAACATATACTCGTAGATATTTATATTAAAATCATTTTCATGCTCTTAGGGCTGTGTCTTAGGTCGATCTAACGACATGATGCAGTATGAAAATCATCTTTATATAGCATGCTCAATATGGAAAACATCATGCAACATCATACTCATCTATAAGCCATCAAGTGCATCAAACATAATACAGTATGGAAATCATCTTTATATAGCATGCTCAATATGGAAAACATCATGCAACATCATACTCATCTATAAGTCATCAAGTGCATCAAACATAATATGTATGTCATGCATCGAAATATAAATCACGTACATATAACATGCGTCACAGCTCAAGCATCATACTCATACATCATCATAAATATCATACTCATCATACTCATACATCATCATAAACATCATACTCATCATACTCATACATCATCATGCTCATAAGTAAAATTGTAACCCAAACAATTCTAGCCTATCCTACAGTAAGACCACTTACTTGGTTGGCCTTAACCGAAGTACACCCTAATTAGCTAAACATATGCTCTCGTTCCTTGAGAGCTGTTCTAAAGATTGTCGGGTTTGTTTCCTAACACACCGTTTGTCACCTTCCGTTAGTATTTCACAATTAAATGAATAATAATTTAATAAACGTGAAATACGGCTCTAAAACGGCTTCAATTACCTTATTGAAGGCCAAAAACAGATTCGGGAGGGTCGAGACGTTGAAAACTGGGCCAGAAAAAGGTGAGCCGAGCCATAACAACAGTTGGGATGTTGGGATTTATGCCCCCAAAGCCTAGTAATTAATTATTTAGTTTTTAACGAGAATTTATATTATTTAATTTGTAATTTAATTGTTATCCATTGTATGAAAATCCAAGTTTATTAATGTAATCTTAAACAGTATGTGGTTGACATACGAGAGGATCGTGTTCAAGTAATAACCTAAAGAGTTTATAGTATATGGATAAGGTTGGGTGCCTTATCTTGGTAACACTATTGATACAGCCCACTTTGTAATCGTCACGAATGATTTGATCCAAATCGTTCATGTGGAGACATGTAAGTGAGGGTATCCTAAGTTTGTACAAGACTAGACCAAGAAATATTTAATGTGAGGGCTTGTTCTTTCATTTACATAGGTGAGAATGACTCTTTTAGCCGATTCAATATGCCTACTATTTTGGGGACTTGACTAAATAGGGAATTCGGAACATAATATCATGAGATGGAATTCACCCATTTCCATACAAGGAAAGTAGATGAGTTGTTCTGTAACGACCCTAAATTTCCACATACTCAGAGTCGCTACTAACGTCTCATGCTCATTTATAATGCGGAAAATATAACTCTTACATGAACATAATTGATAACGAAAATTTCAAAAAAACGTTTAAAACAACTTCTTCTCTGAAAACACAGCCATGGTCTTACGTGTTTAAATATGAAATACTGAAATTTAGAGAAAACAAAAACAAATACAAAATAATTTAAAACAATTAAATGCAAAACAACCTATTCTAACTTAAGACTAGAAATTTAAATATGAGTCTACCCTATGCACGTGCCACAGTCTCTGCTCGCGATGTCGCCGTCCTCCGTACAAGTGCGCCTTGCCTTTACCTGAAAAATGATGTGGCACACGGCCTGAGTATTTCAAAGAATACTCAGTAAGTGGCCCCACTATAGGGGGCCATGCAAATGCAAACACATGCAATCATGATTTAGGGACCTATCTCTAATCATCTTAGGGGTGGCCTCCAGTCTCGGATAAATTGGATGTGTAGTACTTCCCTACACACGACTCACACGTGCGAGTGTGAATCCCCAGGGCGCTCGCACACCCCCTGGACCCTCTGGTCAAGCTAATCTGTAGCGACGTCCGGAGGTCAGCGGAACCCCATAGTGTCATGCGCCTCATGAACACCCTCATCTGTGTGCATTCGCACCTATGCGCATTCGCGCTCATCATATGGTGCGCGTCCGCACTCATCATCTCTAGGGGAAGTAGCCCTATGCTTATGAACATACAATATGCATGAGGTCCCTCTAAATCCATCATAATGTCTCTTCTGACACAACCCTCTAGTCTCATCTCTTTGTTACTCTAGGTAACACATACTCGTGGATATTTATATTAATATCATTTTCACGCTCTTAGGGTTGTGTCCTATGTCGATCTAACGACATGATGCAATATGACACTCATTATCATATAGCATGCTCAATATGGAAACATCATCATATTAAGGTAAACGTCACGCAATCATCATACTCATCATATTGCCACAAAGTGCATCAAACATATCAAGTACGACATTCATCAATATATATATATACTGAGCACATCATCAGGTATCATAACCCACACATCATCATAACTCATACATCATACATCATCATAAGTCATATACCGCATCGTACGACATAGTTCATACATCATCATAACTCATACAATTTTTAGCCTATCCTATAGTAAGGCCACTTACCTGGTTGGCCTTAGCCGAAGAATTCCCTAATTTATTTACGTAAGCTCCCGTTTCTCGAGAACTACACCAAATGTTGCCAAGGTTTGCTTCCTATCGCATCGTTCGTCACATTTTGTTAGTATTTCACATTTTAATTAATAATCCAACTAACCGTGTGAAAAACTGCTCTAAACGGTCTCAATAAAAATCGAATTCCATGTTTTCATTGTTTCTAAATTATATAGGATAATAAAACTTAAAACTTAAATTAATAATATGTCAATATTATTAATATTTCAAGTGGCTTGGATAATTCAACATTTAATGTTATATCCTATAGATACAAATACAACAATTTCTCATATCTTCTTCTATCACTTATTTCTCTCCTATGTCATATTTTAATTCTATTTACGGTACTTACCATTTTTTCAAACAGTTCTAACTTTCTTTTCTTTCCTAAAATCCTCTCTCTGTTGTTTTTTTTTTCTTCTTTCTTTTAACTCTAATTCTGTTTAGCCTTTTAATTTTGTCATTGCCATATGAATGGTACTTGCCATCTTCAAACTGTTCTAACTTTCTTTTCTTTCCTAAAATCCTCTCTCTTTTTTTTTTTTTTTTCTTGTTTCTCTCTACTCTAATTTTGTTTAGCCTTTCAATTCTACTTCCATATCTAATTATTTTAAGCCATTTAAATTTAATTCTTTTAATTAGTTTCATTATTTTAGGCAGTTTATTACACTGGGTTTAATTCTACTCACCAGACTTCCTTTAACTTTACTGTTTCCAAATCTAATCTCCTTTCTTTCCTGTGAAAATCTCTTTTGATTATGTTTTCCAAATTTGGTATTTTTTATTTTTATTTGATCTGTCTTCCAATCTTTCTCTCTTTTCTTCTCTGTCTCATATTTTAATTCTATTGCTAGATTTTATTTTCTTTGAATATGTATCCAGATCTTTCTTTTCCCTATCTTTCTCTCCTCCTTATCTATCTATTCTTTTTTTTTTATCAATTTTCATGGACCCTCGCTAGGACATATAATTTCTAATTCAGATCATTGCAACAGATAATTTCTAAATTTCTAAATCAGATCTAAATAATTGCTAATATCCTTCGCAGAAAGAAAGAGAAAAAAAAAAAAAAAAAAAAGGTAAATCTGACTACTAACCTTTGAAATGACATCTCTGTCTACCATCTCTCCATTATCTGTCTTCCTTCTGGTTTCCTCCAAAAAAATATTTTCTTTCTATTTTTGTTTTTTTGCTGAGTTATTGATACTGAGGGAGATATTGTAGGGGATGGACGGAGAGATTAAAGGAGGTGGTCAGTTTTTTTTTCTTTTTCTTTATTTTGTTATTTTTATTTTAACACACACACACATATATATATAACTAAACCCAACGGGGCGTTACATTATCTACCCCTAAAAAGAACTTTCGTCCTCGAAAGTCTCCAACTCGTATACTAACTCAGGGAATTTTTCTTTTATTTCGTCCTTACACTCCTACGTGGCCTCTTCAGTGTGGTGATTTCGTCACAACACCTTAATGAACGCAATGTTTCTGTAGCATAACGGTTTTACTTCTCTTGCTAAGATTCTTATTGGTTTTTCCTAATAACTCAGATCTTCATTGAGTTGGAGTGGTTCATAGTCTATTACATAGATAGGGTTCGTAATGTACTTCCTCAGAATCGACACATGAAATGCATCGTGTACTCCTAAGTGGGCTATAGGTAGGGCTAACTTATACGCTACTGGACCAACTCGCTCTAGGATCTCGAATGGTCCAATGAATTTAAGACTTAACTTGCCCGTACGTCCGAACCTCAAGACACCTTAAATAGGTGCCACCTTGAGGAGTACTAGGCCCCTTGTCTCGAACTCTAAGCTTCTACGCCTTACATCGGCGTAGCTTTTCTGTCGACTTTTAGCGATACGCATCCTCACTCGATTTTTCTGAACAGCCTCGTTGGTGAGTCGAACAAGCTCGGGTCCTACTAACTCTCTTTCGCCTACTTCGTCCCAACATAGTGGGGACCTACACCGTTTCCCATACAAGGCCTCAAACGGTGTCATACCAATAGTGGCTTGGAAGTTGTTATTATACGAGAATTCCATGAGGTGGAGTATGGAATCCCAACTTCCCCTAAAGTCTAGTACTCAAGCGCATAACATGCCCTCTAGAATTTGGTTTAAACACTTCGTTTGTCCATCTGTTTGGGGGGTGGAAGGCGGTAATAAAATCGAGGCAGGTACCCAATGCTTTTTGAAGTCCGCGCCAAAACGCTAACGTAAAGCGTGAATCCCGATCCAACACTATAGACACTAAGACTCCATGTAGTCTTACTATTTCTTTCACATACAGTTGTGCCCATTTGTCAACTGTATATGTAGCTTTCCCAAGTAGGAAGTGTGCCGATTTGGTCAACCTATCGACAACTACCCAGATCACTGTATATGCTTTGTGCGTTTTGGGTAATCCTACTATGAAATTCATTGCTATGTTTTCCCACTTCCACTCTGGTATGCTTAGGGGCTACAACAACCCCACTGCCCTTTTGTTTAGGAACTTTCACTTGTTGACAAACTAAGCACTCGCTCACAAACTCGGCCATGTCCCTATTCATGCTCTTCTATCATAAATGTTGTTTAAAATCTTGGTACATTTTTGTACCTCCTGGGTGCATGGCAAATGACGAGTTGTGAGCTTCCGTTAGTATCTCCTTCCTTAACTTCTCTGGGACACATAGGCCTCCCTGATACAATAGTCCTTCATCTTAGGTCTTCGAGAATCCATTTACTAGGCTCTCAGCTAGCTGGCTTAAGACTTTCTGTAGGTTTGGATTCTCTCGTTCGGAGGTCACCATTCTTTACCAAAGTGTAGGTTGCACTGTAAGTCGGGCCAGTTGTGCTATTACTCTCTCGGTCGCTACAACTATGTTGGCTCCCTCGAATTTTCTTTGTACCCTTACTTCCCTCGTAATGAGGGCCGAAGAGTGAGCCACCTTTCTACTCAAAGCGTCTGCGACCACATTTGCTTTTCTAGGGTGATACTGGATATCTACATCGTAGTCCTTCACCAATTCTAACCACCTTCTCTGTCTCATATTTGACTCTTTCTGGGTGAAGAAATATTTAAAATCTTGTGGTCGGTTAAACTTTGAATTTTTCTCTCCATACAGATAGTGTCACCAAATTTCAGCGTGAACACTACAGCGGCCAACTCCAGGTCGTTGGTAGGGTAATTATCTTCGTATTATTTTAGTTGATGGGATGCGTATGCAACAACTTTAACGTGTTGCATTAACACACATCCTAGTCCATTCTTTAAAGACGTCACTATAGATTACGTACTCTTCTGAGATTTCGGGTACTGTGAGTACCGAGACGGTTACCAATCTCTCTTTTAGGTTTTGGAAGCTTGCCTCACAAGCGTCATTTCATATAAATGGTACCCCTTTTCTCGTTAGCTGTGTCAAAGGCGAGGCTATTCTAGCGAAGTGCTACACGAACCTTCGATAGTATCTCGCTAGTCCCAAGAAACTCTGTACTGGTGTTACCGAAGTTGGGCGTTCCTACTTTGTGACCGCTTTAATCTTAGTAGGATCTATGGATACTCCATCCTTTGTCGCCACGTATCCTAGGAAAAAAACTTATCATAACCAAAATTCACACTATGAGAACTTGGCATACAACTTGTTCTTTCTTAGGGTGGCTAGGACATTTTAGAGGTGTTCCTGGTGTACCAAGTTTGTTTTTGAGTATACTAGGATGTCATCAATGAGCACGATCACAAAAGTGTCTAGACAGTCCTTGAACACTCGATTCATTAACTCCATTCACAAAGCTGGAGCATTGGTGAGGCCAAATGACACCCCCAACGAACTTGTAGCGATCATACCTTGTCTTGAATGCTGTCTTTGGTACGTCTTTTTCTTTACTCTTTATTTAATGGTAACCTAATCGCAGATCTATCTTAGAAAATATCGTTGCCTCTCTGAGTTGATCGAATAAGTCTTCTATTCTAGGCAGAGGATATTTGTTCTTTATGGTTCTCTTATTTAACTCTCTGTAATCGATGCACAAATGCATCGATCCATCTTTCTTTTGAACAAACACTGGCGCAACTCAGGGGATTATGCTAGGTCGAATGAACCCTTTTTCCCGTTAGTCTTGTAATTGCGCCTTGAGTTCTTTCAACTCTGCTAGCGCCATGCGATAGGTGCTTTAGAAATAGGCTCAGTTCTCGGCTCGAGTTCGATGATTAAGTCGACCACTCGAGAAGGGGGTATTCCAGGTAGGTCATCCGGATACACATTTGGGAACTCATTTACGATGGACACGTTTTCTAGGGCCTTTTCTTTTCCTCTTACGTCTACGGCACATGCTAATATAGTCCAACCACATTGTTGGACTAATCTCTTTGCTTTCATCATCGAGACTACCTTTGGGGGTAGCCCCGGTATTTGTGCCTTTAAATTTAAAGCTAGGTCCCACCAATGGTGAGAATATCCCCTTTTTTTTTTTTTGCGACATTCTATAATAGCATGGTTTGCAACTAGTCAATCCATGCCTAGTAGTACGTTGAAGTCGGTCATCTTTACTACTATTAGGACTACGCTTAAAGTTTGGTCAGCTACTATTGCTTGATCATTCTTTACTCTATCCTTAGTTACTACGTCTACCCTCTCAGGGCTGCTTTCCGACCATACATACAATAAGGGTTCTAATTCAAACCCTATCTCTGATCCCTCTCGAGGTGGGCTCTCTTCAGCCTCATCTCGTCCTCTATCTCTTATAAGAGGTCGTCCCCTTCCTCGTCTTACTCTTTCGCATGGTCTAGGCAGCATGGTTCTAGAAACCAAGATAGCATCTCTTAAGTCTAAGGCTCATTACCTATGAAATTATGCTATGCATCACATCTACTAAGTTCACATCATATTGCAAACAAAATCACTCAGCATGCAACACATCACATCATGCTCTTAAATAAATACGTGAAATATCACAACAATTTCAGTAACATTAACATAAAAATGCATGCAAGTTTGAAAACGTTTCTCTTTTCTTATCTTGTGCAAGACGTACCTGACGGTGACGGGGCATCGACGTTGGGACCATGGAACGTGCCAAGCCTACATTGTAGGCTAGTCTACAGAATCTAAAACCTAGAGCTCTGATACCAACTGTAACGACCCTAAATTTCCACATACTCAGAGTCGCTACTAACGTCTCATGCTCATCTATAATGCGGAAAATATAACTCTTACATGAACATAATTGATAACGAAAATTTCAAAAAAACGTTTAAAACAACTTCTTCTCTGAAAACACAGCCATGGTCTTACGTGTTTAAATATGAAATACTGAAATTTAGAGAAAACAAAAACAAATACAAAATAATTTAAAACAATTAAATGCAAAACAACCTATTCTAACTTAAGACTAGAAATTTAAATATGAGTCTACCCTATGCACGTGCCACAGTCTCTGCTCGCGATGTCGCCGTCCTCCGTACAAGTGCGCCTTGCCTTTACCTGAAAAATGATGTGGCACACGGCCTGAGTATTTCAAAGAATACTCAGTAAGTGGCCCCACTATAGGGGGCCATGCAAATGCAAACACATGCAATCATGATTTAGGGACCTATCTCTAATCATCTTAGGGGTGGCCTCCAGTCTCGGATAAATTGGATGTGTAGTACTTCCCTACACACGACTCACACGTGCGAGTGTGAATCCCCAGGGCGCTCGCACACCCCCTGGACCCTCTGGTCAAGCTAATCTGTAGCGACGTCCGGAGGTCAGCGGAACCCCATAGTGTCATGCGCCTCATGAATACCCTCATCTGTGTGCATTCGCACCTATGCGCATTCGCGCTCATCATATGGTGCGCGTCCGCACTCATCATCTCTAGGGGAAGTAGCCCTATGCTTATGAACATACAATATGCATGAGGTCCCTCTAAATTCATCATAATGTCTCTTCTGACACAACCCTCTAGTCTCATCTCTTTGTTACTCTAGGTAACACATACTCGTGGATATTTATATTAATATCATTTTCACGCTCTTAGGGTTGTGTCCTATGTCGATCTAACGACATGATGCAATATGACACTCATTATCATATAGCATGCTCAATATGGAAACATCATCATATTAAGGTAAACGTCACGCAATCATCATACTCATCATATTGCCACAAAGTGCATCAAACATATCAAGTACGACATTCATCAAAATATATAAATACTGAACACATCATCAAGTATCATAACCCACACACATCATCATAAGTCATACATCATCATAAGTCATATACCGCATCGTACGACATAGTTCATACATCATCATAACTCATACAATTTTTAGTCTATCCTATAGTAAGGCCACTTACCTGGTTGGCCTTAGCCGAAGAATTCCCTAATTTATTTACGTAAGCTCCCATTTCTCGAGAACTACACCAAATGTTGCCAAGGTTTGCTTCCTATCGCATCGTTCGTCACATTTTGTTAGTATTTCACATTTTAATTAATAATCCAACTAACCGTGTGAAAAACTGCTCTAAACGGTCTCAATAAAAATCGAATTCCATGTTTTCATTGTTTCTAAATTATATAGGATAGTAAAACTTAAAACTTAAATTAATAATATGTCAATATTATTAATATTTCAAGTGGCTTGGATAATTCAACATTTAATGTTATATCCTATAGATACCAATACAACAATTTCTCATATCTTCTTCTGTCACTTATTTCTCTTCTATGTCATATTTTAATTCTATTTACGGTACTTACCATTTTCAAACAGTTCTAACTTTCCTTTCTTTCCTAAAATCCTCTCTCTGTTGTTTTTTTTCTTCTTTCTTTTAACTCTAATTCTGTTTTGCCTCTTAATTTTGTCATTGCCATATGAACCGTACTTGCCATCTTCAAACTGTTCTAACTTTCTTTCTTTTCTTTCCTAAAATCCTCCCTCTTTGTTTTTTTTTTCTTGTTTCTCTCCTCTAATTCTGTTTAGCCTTTCAATTCTACTTCCATATCTAATTATTTTAAACAATTTAAATTTAATTCTTTTAATTAGTTTCATTCTTTTAGGCCGTTTATTACAATGGGTTTAATTCTACTCACCAGATTTTCTTTAACTTTACTGTTTCCAAATCTAATCTCCTCTCTTTCCTGTGAAAATCTCTTTTGATTATGTTTTCCAAATTTGGTATTTTTTATTTTTATTTGATCTATCTTCCAATCTTTCTCTCTTCTCTTTTCTCTCTGTCTCATATTTTAATTCTATTGCTAGATTTTATTTTTATTTGAATATGTATCCAGATCTTTCTTTTCCCTATCTTTCTCTCCTCCTTATCTATCTATTCTTTTTTTTTTTTATCAATTTTCATGGACCCTCGCTACCACATATAATTTCTAATTCAGATAATTGCAACAGATAATTTCTAAATTTCTAATTCAGATCTAAATAATTGCTAATATCGTTTGCAGAAAGAGAGAGAAAAATAAAATAAAAAAAAGGTAAATCTGACTACTAACCTTTTGAAATGACATCTCTGTCTACCATCTCTCCATTATCTGCCTTACTTTTGGTTTCCTCCCGAACAATATTTTCTTTTTTTTTTTTTTGCTGAGTTATTGATACTGAGGGAGGTATTTTAGGGGATGGACGGAGAGATTAAAGGAGGTGGTCAGTTTTTTTTTTTCTTTTTCTTTATTTTGTTATTTTTATTTTAACACACACACACATATATGTATAACTAAACCCAACGGGGCGTTACATTATCTACCCCTAAAAAGAACTTTCGTCCTCGAAAGTCTCCAACTCGTATACTAACTCAGGGAATTTTTCTTTTATTTCGTCCTTACACTCCTACGTGGCCTCTTCAGTGTGGTGATTTCGTCACAACACCTTAATGAACGCAATGTTTCTGTAGCATAACGGTTTTACTTCTCTTGCTAAGATTCTTATTGGTTTTTCCTAATAACTCAGATCCTCATTGAGTTGGAGTGGTTCATAGTCTATTACATAGATAGGGTTCGTAATGTACTTCCTCAGAATCGACACATGAAATGCATCGTGTACTCCTAAGTGGGCTATAAGTAGGGCTAACTTATACGCTACTGGACCAACTCGCTCTAGGATCTCGAATGGTCCAATGAATTTAAGACTTAACTTGCCCGTACGTCCGAACCTCAAGACACCTTAAATAGGTGCCACCTTGAGGAGTACTAGGCCCCTTGTCTCGAACTCTAAGCTTCTACGCCTTACATCGGCGTAGCTTTTCTATCGACTTTTAGCGATACGCATCCTCACTCGATTTTTCTGAACAGCCTTGTTGGTGAGTCGAACAAGCTCGGGTCCTACTAACTCTCTTTCGCCTACTTCGTCCCAACATAGTGGG
The DNA here is from genome assembly GCF_002738365.1 of Cucurbita moschata. Taxonomy (NCBI): domain Eukaryota; kingdom Viridiplantae; phylum Streptophyta; class Magnoliopsida; order Cucurbitales; family Cucurbitaceae; genus Cucurbita; species Cucurbita moschata. Next base: position 3,855,179 of record NW_019268541.1, read on the forward strand.
GACCTACACCGTTTCCCATACAAAGCCTCAAACGGTGTCATACCAATAGTGGCTTGGAAGTTGTTATTATACGAGAATTCCATGAGGTGGAGTATGAAATCCCAACTTCCCCTAAAGTCTAGTACTCAAGCGCATAACATGCCCTCTAGAATTTGGTTTAAACACTTCGTTTGTCCATCTGTTTGGGGGGTGGAAGGCGGTAATAAAATCGAGGCGGGTACCCAATGCTTTTTGAAGTTCGCGCCAAAACGCTAACGTAAAGCGTGAATCCCGATCCAACACTATAGACACTAAGACTCCATGTAGTCTTACTATTTCTTTCACATACAGTGTGCCCATTTGTCAACTGTATATGTAGCTTTCCCAAGTAGGAAGTGTGCCGATTTGGTCAACCTATCGACAACTACCCAGATCACTGTATATGCTTTGTGCGTTTTGGGTAATCCTACTATGAAATTCATTGCTATGTTTTCCCACTTCCACTCTGGTATGCTTAGGGGCTACAACAACCCCACTGCCCTTTTGTTTAGGAACTTTCACTTGTTGACAAACTAAGCTCTCGCTCACAAACTCGGCCATGTCCCTATTCATGCTCTTCTATCAGAAATGTTGTTTAAAATCTTGGTACATTTTTGTACCTCCTGGGTGCATGGCAAATGGCGAGTTGTGAGCTTCCGTTAGTATCTCCTTCCTTAACTTCTCTGGGACACATAGGCCTCCCTGATACAATAGTCCTTCATCTTAGGTCTTCGAGAATCCATTTACTAGGCTCTCAGCTAGCTAGCTTAAGACTTTCTGTAGGTTTGGATTCTCTCGTTCGGAGGTCACCATTCTTTACCAAAGTGTAGGTTGCACTGTAAGTCGGGCCAGTTGTGCTATTACTCTCTCGGTTGCTACAACTATGTTGGCTCCCTCGAATTTTCTTTGTACCCTTACTTCCCTCGTAATGAGGGCCGAAGAGTGGGCCACCTTTCTACTCAAAGCGTCTGCGACCACATTTGCTTTTCTAGGGTGATACTGGATATCTACATCGAGTCCTTCACCAATTCTAACCACCTTCTCTGTCTCATATTTGACTCTTTCTGGGTGAAGAAATATTTAAAATCTTGTGGTCGGTTAAACTTTGAATTTTTCTCTCCATACAGATAGTGTCACCAAATTTCAGCGTGAACACTACAGCGGCCAACTCCAGGTCGTTGGTAGGGTAATTATCTTCGTATTATTTTAGTTGACGGGACGCGTATGCAACAACTTTAACGTGTTGCATTAACACACATCCTAGTCCATTCTTTAAAGACGTCACTATAGATTACGTACTCTTCTGAGATTTCGGGTACTGTGAGTACCGAGACGGTTACCAATCTCTCTTTTAGGTTTTGGAAGCTTGCCTCACAAGCGTCATTTCATATAAATGGTACCCCTTTTCTCGTTAGCTGTGTCAAAGGCGAGGCTATTCTAGCGAAGTGCTACACGAACCTTCGATAGTATCTCGCTAGTCCCAAGAAACTCTGTACTGGTGTTACCGAAGTTGGGCGTTCCTACTTTGTGACCGCTTTAATCTTAGTAGGATCTACGGATACTCCATCCTTTGTCGCCACGTATCCTAGGAAAAAAACTTATCATAACCAAAATTCACACTGTGAGAACTTGGCATACAACTTGTTCTTTCTTAGGGTGGCTAGGACATTTTAGAGGTGTTCCTGGTGTACCAAGTTTGTTTTTTAGTATACTAGGATGTCATCAATGAGCACGATCACAAAAGTGTCTAGACAGTCCTTGAACACTCGATTCATTAACTCCATTCACAAAGCTGGAGCGTTGGTGAGGCCAAATGACACCCCCAACGAACTTGTAGCGATCATACCTTGTCTTGAATGCTGTCTTTAGTACGTCTTTTTCTTTACTCTTTATTTAATGGTAACCTAATCGCAGATCTATCTTAGAAAATATCGTTGCCTCTCTGAGTTGATCGAATAAGTCTTCTATTCAAGGCAGAGGATATTTGTTCTTTATGGTTCTCTTATTTAACTCTCTGTAATCGATGCACAAATGCATCGATCCATCTTTCTTTTGAACAAACACTGGCGCAACTCAGGGGATTATGCTAGGTCGAATGAACCCTTTTTCCCATTAGTCTTGTAATTGCGCCTTGAGTTCTTTCAACTCTGCTAGCGCCATGCGATAGGTGCTTTAGAAATAGGCTCAGTTCTCGGCTCGAGTTCGATGATTAAGTCGACCACTCGAGAAGGGGGTATTCCAGGTAGGTCATCCGGATACACATTTGGGAACTCATTTACGATGGACACGTTTTCTAGGGCCTTTTCTTTTCCTCTTACGTCTACGGCACATGCTAATATAGTCCAACCACATTGTTGGACTAATCTCTTTGCTTTCATCATCGAGACTACCTTTGGGGGTAGCCCCGGTATTTGTGCCTTTAAATTTAAAGCTAGGTCCCACCGATGGTGAGAATATCACCTTTTTTTTTTTTTTGCGACATTCTATAATAGCATGGTTTGCAACTAGTCAATCCATGCCTAGAAGTACTTTGAAGTCGGTCATCTTTACTACTATTAGAACTACGCTTAAAGTTTGGTCAGCTACTATTGCTTGATCATTCTTTACTCTATCCTTAGTTACTACGTCTACCCTCTCAGGGCTGCTTTCCGACCATACATACAATAAGGGTTCTAATTCAAACCCTATCTCTGATCCCTCTCGAGGTGGGCTCTCTTCAGCCTCATCTCGTCCTCTATCTCTTATAAGAGGTCGTCCCCTTCCTCGTCTTACTCTTTCGCATGGTCTAGGCAGCATGGTTCTAGAAACCAAGATAGCATCTCTTAAGTCTAAGGCTCATTACCTATGAAATTATGCTATGCATCACATCTACTAAGTTCACATCATATTGCAAACAAAATCACTCAGCATGCAACACATCACATCATGCTCTTAAATAAATACGTGAAATATCACAACAATTTCAGTAACATTAACATAAAAATGCATGCAAGTTTGAAAACGTTTCTATTTTCTTATCTTGTGCAAGACGTACCTGACGGTGACGGGGCATCGACGTTGGGACCATGGAACGTGCCAAGCCTACATTGTAGGCTAGTCTACAGAATCTAAAACTTAGAGCTCTGATACCAACTGTAACGACCCTAAATTTCCACATACTCAGAGTCGCTACTAACGTCTCATGCTCATCTATAATGCGGAAAATATAACTCTTACATGAACATAATTGATAACGAAAATTTCAAAAAAACGTTTAAAACAACTTCTTCTCTGAAAACACAGCCATGGTCTTACGTGTTTAAATATGAAATACTGAAATTTAGAGAAAACAAAAACAAATACAAAATAATTTAAAACAATTAAATGCAAAACAACCTATTCTAACTTAAGACTAGAAATTTAAATATGAGTCTACCCTATGCAAGTGCCACAGTCTCTGCTCGCGATGTCGCCGTCCTCCGTACAAGTGCGCCCTGCCTTTACCTAAAAAATGATGTGGCACACGGCCTGAGTATTTCAAAGAATACTCAGTAAGTGGCCCCACTATAGGGGGCCATGCAAATGCAAACACATGCAATCATGATTTAGGGACCTATCTCTAATCATCTTAGGGGTGGCCTCCAGTCTCGGATAAATTGGATGTGTAGTACTTCCCTACACACGACTCACACGTGCGAGTGTGAATCCCCAGGGCGCTCGCACACCCCCTGGACCCTCTGGTCAAGCTAATCTGTAGCGACGTCCGGAGGTCAGCGGAACCCCATAGTGTCATGCGCCTCATGAATACCCTCATCTGTGTGCATTCGCACCTATGCGCATTCGCGCTCATCATATGGTGCGCGTCCGCACTCATCATCTCTAGGGGAAGTAGCCCTATGCTTATGAACATACAATATGCATGAGGTCCCTCTAAATCCATCATAATGTCTCTTCTGACACAACCCTCTAGTCTCATCTCTTTGTTACTCTAGGTAACACATACTCGTGGATATTTATATTAATATCATTTTCACGCTCTTAGGGTTGTGTCCTATGTCGATCTAACGACATGATGCAATATGACACTCATTATCATATAGCATGCTCAATATGGAAACATCATCATATTAAGGTAAACGTCACGCAATCATCATACTCATCATATTGCCACAAAGTGCATCAAACATATCAAGTACGACATTCATCAAAATATATATATATATATATACTGAGCACATCATCAGGTATCATAACCCACACATCATCATAACTCATACATCATACATCATCATAAGTCATATACCGCATCGTACGACATAGTTCATACATCATCATAACTCATACAATTTTTAGCCTATCCTATAGTAAGGCCACTTACCTGGTTGGCCTTAGCCGAAGAATTCCCTAATTTATTTACGTAAGCTCCCATTTCTCGAGAACTACACCAAATGTTGCCAAGGTTTGCTTCCTATCGCATCGTTCGTCACATTTTGTTAGTATTTCACATTTTAATTAATAATCCAACTAACCGTGTGAAAAACTGCTCTAAACGGTCTCAATAAAAATCGAATTCCATGTTTTCATTGTTTCTAAATTATATAGGATAGTAAAACTTAAAACTTAAATTAATAATATGTCAATATTATTAATATTTCAAGTGACTTGGATAATTCAACATTTAATGTTATATCCTATAGATACCAATACAACAATTTCTCATATCTTCTTCTATCACTTATTTCTCTTCTATGTCATATTTTAATTCTATCTACGGTACTTACCATTTTCAAACAGTTCTAACTTTCTTTTCTTTCCTAAAATCCTCTCTCTGTTGTTTTTTTTCTTCTTTCTTTTAACCCTAATTCTGTTTTGCCTTTTAATTTTGTCATTGCCATATGAACCGTACTTGACATCTTCAAACTGTTCTAACTTTCTTTTCTTTCCTAAAATCCTCTCTCTTTGTTTTTTTTTCCTGTTTCTTTCGACTCTAATTCTGTTTAGCCTTTCAATTCTACTTCCATATCTAATTATTTTAATCAATTTAAATTTAATTCTTTTAATTAGTTTCATTCTTTTAGGCAGTTTATTACAATGGGTTTAATTCTACTCACCAGATTTTCTTTAACTTTACTGTTTCCAAATCTAATCTCCTCTCTTTCCTGTGAAAATCTCTTTTATTATGTTTTCCAAATTTGGTATTTTTTATTTTTATTTGATCTGTCTTCCAATCTTTCTCTCTTCCCTTTTCCTCTCTGTCTCATATTTTAATTCTATTGCTAGATTTTATTTTTATTTGAATATGTATCCAGATCTTTCTTTTCCCTATCTTTCTCTCCTCCTTATCTATCTATTCTTTTTTTTTTTTATCAATTTTCATGGACCCTCGCTAGGACATATAATTTCTAATTAAGATCATTGCAACAGATAATTTCTAAATTTCTAACTCAGATCTAAATAATTGCTAATATCCTTTGCAGAAAGAAAGAAAGAAAAAAAAAAAAAAAAAAAAAGGTAAATCTGACTACTAACCTTTTGAAATGACATCTCTGTCTACCATCTCTGACTACTAAACTTCAAAGACTTGCAAGCTAGGGTTTTTACAAAGATAGAATTTTTACTCTCGTATTTATTGCTTTTGTTTTAATTCATAATAAAAATCAAAATGGTTTCAATGCTTCCGATATGTGGATAAAGAGTTCATTCCCTTCATGGGAGTTGCCGGAGGAGCCGTTGGAGGGTCGCTGGAGGAAGGTCGAGTCGAGCCAAGAGACCGCCTGTGTCACTATGTGCCATGTGGTAGCAGTAGAACACGCAACGTAGTGCCGGTGGCGTCGGGTCAAGGCTGGTTCGGGTCGCAGGTTCGGGTTGGCTCTCGGGTCACTGACAGGTTGGTTCACTTGAACCGTGGGCTTCTGGGCATAATCGGAATTTGGGCCTCGAGTTCACGGGCTGGATTGGTTTGGCCTCAAGTTTGGTTCGTTACACGTTGGGCTGAGCAGACAGAGATTGGGCTGGACTGACATGGTTGGTTGTGGGTTATGGATCGTGTTCGACCCGGATCCGATGGACTTCTTCTTCATTACCCGATTCCTGCGCGTTTTTCCGGCAAACTTTCACTCTCTTTTCTGCGGCATTTTCCAACGTCTTTTCTCCTCTTTTTCTTTCTCTTTCTCTCTCTTTGCCTTTCCTATTTCCTTTCCCGGAGTTCCTGAGCTTAAAAGGACCTATATTCACATATCTAAGAACCTTTAGAAAAACTCAATTTTTCGACTTCGATTACCGACGACGACTGGTATGAACCAAGAGACATCAATCATACAATATAGTTCAATGAAGATGTGAAGAAAATATTGTTGAAATTGTCAAAAAGATATTTAAATTCATGCAAGAATGAAGTAATGTTATAAATTTTGGGTGGATTACAATTTAGAATAATTTAGATTTATTGTATTTCATCCTTTTTATTTTACTAGGTTACAATTATACCATTAAGTATGAAGGTTACAACTAATGCATTTAATAGTTTAATTTTGAGGCTATATAAAGCATGTACGTTGTATTTGTAAGTAGACTTGTAAAATATAGTAAAAGAAGCATTTGTGCTCTCTTTAGCCAATGACTAAGTTTATTTTTATATATAGTTTAGGTTGCATGTAGAATCATTCAAACTCGACATGATCAATCTTTCTTGTGGAGTGATTCGAATCTCAAACAAGTGTTTGAGATATTTGATCAACAAGAATCATTCAAGCTAGACATGATCGATCTTGCTTGTGGAGTGATTCGAATCTCAAACAAATGTTCTTGCCTTGAGAAATTTGATCAACAAGAATCATTCAAGCTAGACATGATCAATATTGCTTGTGGAGTGATTTGAATCTCAAACAATATTATTGCCTTGAGATATTCGATCAACAAGGTAATCCGAATCTTACTCCCCTTGTAGTGATTTCCACGTATCAACGATGCATATAACAAAAAAAAAAAAGGCACAAAACATACCTTAAGTTACTGTGCTTTCGTTGGGGATTTCTCGTGATGGTAACTGAGCATTTGGCTTCAGTTTCGAGTGGTTTGGGACTCGTCGAGAAAAACTAGAAATTCGCCGGCGTTTCTCGATAACTCTCTCTCTTGTATTTTTTTTTTTTCTTTTCTTTGTTTGTAGGTGTTATGGGGACGAGGGTTGACGTTTGGAGGGGGCGTGGGTTGTCTTTTCGTGGGATCTGTGAAACTTGACGGTCGCCAGAAAACTCGTAGGTTTTTCTGCGACTGGAATTTTTTTTAAAATTTTAAATCCTGATTCGTTACAACCGTTATTATAGGACATTTTTATTTTATGTTATTTTCATTATTTTAAATTTTTTATAATTTTATTTAAAAGCCTTAAGAAACATGTAAGACCAAGGTTATGTTTTGATTATAAAGTTTTTAATGAAGTATTTCCACATTAAATATACATATATAGTAACGAATTTAGGTTAAGTAGAAAATCTAGGGTCGTTACATGTTTCCTTTCGTTTTTTTTTTTTTTAGCTTATAATCCACCCTAGTTTAAAAACCAATTTTGAGAGGTGAGACGGATAGCTTCATTTGTGTAAATGACTGCAAAAAAGAGGGACCTAAAATTCCTTTAGTGTATACCTGTGAGAGAGTATTGAGGTCCCTTGTATTTTCTTTAACTTATTTTTACAGCAAAGTTTCACAAATAGATTCGAGGACGAGTTCTCTTGAAGAAGTAGAGAATGATATGAATGAACCAAGGCATCAATCACGCAATATAAACTTCAAGGATGATGTGAAGAAAATATTGTTCAAATTATCACAAGATGTTGCAATTCATGCCCCGTTAAAAAATAATCAAGCTTCATTTATTTTTAGTTGACTATAAATTTTGGATGGATGATAATCTAGACTGATGGTGTTTAGTTGTCAACTTCTCCCTACCCAAATAGTTATATACTATGCTGTTGTTTCCTTTGCTTGCATGCTATCTAACACCATTTTCAATCTCTCATTAAATCTTGCTTTCAAAATCTCTTTTGAAAATATCTTTGCCCCGTTTTCTAAAACCTTCTTAAATCAAGGCTAGAGGCTCAAGCATACGTTGCCTGGCCGTAGGTGACTCGCAAACGAATTGACTTAATTTACTTGTTGTTGAGAAGTGAGTGCCGCACAATCCCTTGCCAAGAAAAGAACGATTGTGACAAATAGTAAGGTATTTTAAGACTCTTGTTTACTTAAGGTTACACTTACATAATGACTAATGATAGTCATAAGGTAGGAAGGTTCCATTTACATAATGACTATGACTAATTATAGTCATAAGATACGAATGTTCCATTTACATAATGCCTAATTATAGTCATAAGATCGCATTAATAACCTTGTATTTTCATGGGATAATATTACATTACAGATAAGTTCTTACGTATGTACTATTATTATATTGAAGTAACATTTATACCGACCCATTTCAAACAAAAAAATAAGAAGCGGACTCAAAAGAACAACTCAATAATTACCTAAAAAAAATGATAAACATGGAATGAGGAAAAAAAAATCAATAAGTAGCCTACTTTTAGGCTTTTAATCACAACCTTAAGCTAGGATATTATTTTTTATTATGTTTTTAGGTGATGGACACTTAGGAGTCATCTTATTATATGTCGATCCCAAAAACCTTTCCTTAAAGTAACCTTTAATTCTCTCTCGATGAATGCATGAGTGGTGCTATCATGATTATGTCATCTTTCTATTGAATCTTGGTAAAGGTCATCTCATCTAGATAAGGGAAAGAGGAGGCCCTTCATAACATCTTGCTCATGATACAAAATACAGGGCATCCCAACTAAAAACTAAATAAGGGTCTCGTAGTATACCTCTGTTATAAATTGTCATAAGTTTTGATTTGATTTGGTTATTTGGATTAGATTTGATTGAGTTATTTGAATTAGATTTAGTCATACCAGATTTAGTTATATATCCAGATTTAATGTCGAGATTTGGGAGAGTTTTGGGTGTCACATTGTATTTTTTGAGTGACATATTGGTGAGAGGCTTTGTAGTGTGATAGTGAGGTATTCACTTTGTTTATTAGTGATTGGTTGCTACTCGTGGATGTAGGAAAACTTCTTCTCTCCAAACCATGTAAATATCTTGGTGTCTCTTTGTGTAATTTTGTTCCTTGGTGTTGTGAGTACATTTATTCCGCTTTTGGAGCACAACAACCTCGTGATGGGAGATAATGGTTACTTCTAGGCAAGAATCCGTTATTCAAATAATCCCAGGTTCATTCTTGGCACATGGATTGTTAGTGAACCTAGGCTTGTACATAATACCACATGGTAGGCTTAAAACTTAACGGTTTTAATTTAGGTAAAAGCTAAAGGGCAAGCTAACGTGGTCCAATGAGCATGAACACTTACTAGTATCTTGATAAAGTTACCATAAGATTATGTAAGAAGTCTCACGTTACATAGGGGTCTTAAAAGTCATAAACAAGGTAAATTTGCAAGAGGGGTATTAGTGTCATTTTACACCATTTTTTGGTTTAGCTACTCCCTCTCGTCTAATGTACACCAAATTTCATACACAATCTCAACATGCCATGATATGGTCAAAATTAAAAATTTAGTCGGTTTAACGTTACTTAAATTCAAAGCAATTTGGTTAACTCATAATTCTAAGTGTTTTCTTAATTCATACCTAATTTAAGGTTCATATAGTCTTCAAGTGATTTCTACCGGTATTTCTTGCGAAAAGTTAAAATTGCTACTTACCTCATGTCTTGTGTTTGGGGCCTCATTTTTTGAGCTTTGGTAATCGACCTCCAAATTTTCTTTGGTAGCCTCCTTAGTGAGTCTAGTTTCTAGAACCATGGTTAACTTTGTGAGAACAATCTCTGAAGGGGTTCAATTTAATAAAAAACCAAGAAGGGACAAAAATTTGTTCTCGTCTGAAAATGGCTTTCGCCAGCCCATTCTAAGGCATTTCTCCCCTCAATTCCTTTATGAAACTTAAAGATGAAGTGTCAAATAAGATTTTGGGATTGGTATTTTACCAGTTCATTGACTACATCATAGGTTATGGTCGTCCAAAGTTGGGAGGAAACTCACTTTGTTGACAGAGCAAACCCAGAGGGGTGTGGTTATTGGGTAGGACGATACAGGAACTGTTAGGCCACCTTTCTTTCAACAAAGTTTCCCTTATACTTCACTTAAGCTAGAGAAATGAATTTGAGAAGACACTTGACACGGTTGAGGTTAATTTTAAATTTTCTTCTTCGAACTGCAACTGAGTCTAGAACGCGATTCTTCCTCGGTCGGAGGAAAATTAGGCCTCGACTCCTTAATTAAACATACTCCATTTATTCCCTTAAAGCTAATAAAATCTTCAATTTTGAGTATTATGGACAGTAAATAAAGCTTACCTCTAAGGACTATTAACTTGTCAAGAATTAATAAGTATTAACTGTTATCCTAAACAAATCACTAACAAGTTTCTTTTATTTGCTCCACAAGATGATGACGGCTAACAATTTCTCCTAAAGTTTGTCAAAAAAACTTCTTTTACTAAGTCAAACTTATTGGCTCACATTTGGTCGTACCTCGTTTTTTTTTTACTAACCCTTCAAGTGGGGGACAGATACCTACATCGCAAATAGAAAAATGCAGGAACAAAATGAGATTAAGATAGGTAAATAAATATAGTGATAATATGAGGCTAAAGTTCTTACCGTGGAGATCGGTGGAGGAAAAGTCGGCTTGATGTAACGAAGACTGTTAGTCTTAAGATTCAAATATGGATGCAGAGGTAGATAAGGATTTGATAGGCATTCACAAAAAATAAATATGAAAAATGTTAGAAGGAGGGTTTTTAAACATATAACCTTGCGGTTAAGTGCCACACACCCTAGCCAACTAAACTATTCCAACCACAAAATCACTAAATTTGATAGTTGGAGATTGATGGAGACGTGTGTCAGCTAAACGGTGAGGAACTCCAGCTAGGCTACTATGCAGCATGTGTCAGCGTTTGGTTGGCAAGTGCGAACCCGTGGGTTAATTGGTTCAATATCCACAACCAACCAACCATACTGCCTCCATCGAATTAGTGACCTACGACCCTTCTAATTGCGCCACATGTCACTACGACATAACTGGAAGGAGAATCATATGCCCTTTGGTCCGAACAAAGCTAGAAGAGATAATTTTTGAAAGCGTTCACAATCTATATTTTATTAACTTGTACTCAAAGTGCGTAGAGTGTGAGAGGTCTTAAGTTCAATTCTTGAAATTCCCCTACCAAGTTTAACTAAAATAGAAAAATTCTCTATTTTAATTTTTCTTTCAAATTTTTTTTTCTAAAAATACTTCTTTTCCAACTTTTTATGTTCGTAGAAAAAGAATTGTAGAATAATTGTACGTATGATCTAATAATTTAAGTAATTTTAATATGTTTAAACCCTAGTAAATACGAAGCTGAAAAAAGATACATTAGTCATTTTTTAAGTTCTATTTATTTTTTAAAGTTCTGAGATTTATTACACACTGATCTTGTAAATATTTGTGGTCTCATGGTCTAGTGGTTAGGACATTGGACTCTGAATCCAGTAACCCGAGTTCAAATCTCGGTGGGACCTATTTTATATATTATGTTTGTGAGTAAGATATGTTCATGAAACGTTAAGGTTAGGTTACATACCGAAGTGCTATGGATATGAGAGATTGATAAAAGAATACGGTTAGCTTATGGATAGAAAGGTACCGAAGTGCTATGGATATGAGAGATTGATAAAAGAATACGGTTAGCTTATGGATAGAAAGGATATGTGTGTGATAGATTGATAGAATTGATAGAACGATAGTGTTAGGATACATTCTTGTGATGATATGACTAAGATACGTTCATGTAACGACATGACTGTGATAGGTATAAGAACATTAAGACTATGATAAGTTAGGGAACGATATGACCATGATAAGTTAGGGAACGATATGACCATGAAGCGTTTACGATATGATATGATTATGATACGACATGTGAATGACAGATATGTACATATATGTTGTCATATTATATGAAATATGTTATTACGAGATATGTGATAAATTGACATGTTATGTTAAAAGTATGAGACGTTATGTTATGCCTCCTAAATTGTGTGTGTACAACATGTATGAATTACATGAAATCATGATAAATTGCATGAAATATAACTCCGTTAGAATTATTTATGATATGAGAACTGAAGAATGAGAAATAATATGATACGAATGATGAACGATATGTGAAATGATAAGAAAAACGATATGATATGTATAGAACGTTAGCGGGGTTGTATTAAATGATAATGAAAATGGAAAAATGTTGGGGCCTCATGCATGGGGGGATACCCCTATTCCATCATGAGGGTACGGACGTGTATATCTACTAGGTCGACGAAGTATCATTATGTTTTACATAATGCTGTTGTGACGGTTACTAATTCTAATGGGTGTCGGCATAAGGAGAGCTACTAGAGTAGGCTCCCCCGACTAGAAAAGGGGCCCAGTGGTGTGCGAACGATCTGGTGAGCCCATACCTGCACGTATGGGCTGTGTGTAAAGTATATGGTACACATCCAAGCTACCCATTAGAATAATGTCGTACGAAACTAGACTGAGATGATAGGTCCCGTCATTGCATTCGCATGTTCTTGCATTTAACCCCAATAGTAGGGTCACTTACTGAATATTTCTTAAAATACTCCAGCCACGTGCTACCTCTATTTCAAGTTAAGGCAAGACATTCCTGCACGGCTGACGATGGCATCGCAACTCGAGACTATGACACATGCATAGGGTAGTCGTATTTATTTTCTTAGACTTAGACTAGGATATAATGTTTTCAATTTAAACGTTAATTTATTTTATTTAGCCTTTTGTTGTGTCGTTTTTAAAGGTGTTTTCGAAACACTAAGTTCATGGTTGTGTTTTAAGCTCAATGTTATGTTTTATGAAAGTTTAAATGAAGTATTTCCACATTTAATATTTATGATATGTATACAGTAGCGACCTTAAATTAAGTAGAAAATTTTAGGTCGTGAGGCTACCTTTTCTTGTTGAGTTGCTACAATCTTTCTTCTTTTTAACCTTGGCAGCTTACTTTGCTTACGCAGTGAATGACAGGTGACCTTATTTGAGGCAAGACCTCATAAAATTTAGTGAGCCGATATGATAATTTCTACTCTAAACATCATCCAAAGGAGGTTGGCTAGACCATCCCTTATGACCATAGAGTCACCTAAGCTTGGGGTATGTGATCCTCATGTTCTGGTTAGCTCGGGTTAGCTGCTAGGCTATCCAACGTAGTCCCACGCTCTTCTCTCAAGAAGGGGTTTATAGCACAATGGCCATATTCAGGAGACCATTGGCCATTCCACAATGCTGAAGCTCACATTATCGTTGCTGCCATGTGCCTAGCTTGTTATAGGAGTGGAAAGGGTAGTGGAAGGTCCGTAAACACTATCACACTACTATCAATCTGAAGAACTACTTTAGTCATCATTGGTTTCGTGGAGGTCTACAAGGTTTGTAAGAATTTCTAGGCCGTTTAAATCTTATCTCTCTTTTCCAAGACGCTAAATATTAGCTCCACGAGCCTAATCTAAGTCTCGAGGCGATAAGGATTACTGCGTTTCAAATATTTCAACGGAATCTATTCATTTTAAAATTTATGGATCAATTAAACACAAATACGACATATCATAAACTAAATTTATGATTTAATCATGCTAGAGTCCATGTGTTAATTTTCTTTATAATTGAATTCAACTATGAAATCGAAATCTCACACATACTTCAATTTCAAAATTAAGGGCATTTATATTCAACTCCAAACAAAATCAATAAACTCGTTGTTTCTCAAGTTATGATAAGAAAAGACCCACATCGCTCAATTTAGCGGCAGGAAAGCATCAGATCACTATAAATAGAAGACACTAGCAAGCCAAGAAACATACTTACCTGGACGAGGTCAATGGGCGATCAAGCAGGTCCATGGCCTAGATTGGTGACCTCCATTGCACATAAAGGAGGGGTGCCCGTCTAAGGTCTGCCCAAAGCGGCAGAGCCTACGTCATAATTTGTGGCAGCGGGGGCCTGCGTTCGCGCGGCCCCCTCCAATGCACCAGTTTCAATGGTTTCTTTTCCAGGTATGTTCTTCACCTCTCTCTGTGAATTTTCTTATCGTTGTCCTTTCTGCCATTGTTTGCCTCTCCAGGAATTTATTTTGCTTTTTCCAATTAATTTGATACTTGATGAATGAATGATAGCAACGGATGTAAGGTTTTTAGGTGAAGAGAATAGAAATCGGTTTGAAGTAGATTTAGAGAAAACATGATAAGGAATTAGAACAGGTAAGGAAATGGATGAAAGCGTTCATTCTCTGGATACGTTTTGATGGTTTGAACATTTGTGTTAATACCTGCTTCTGGAATCAAAATTTCTTGGCTTGGCTAGGCTGCTTTCTTCATTTGATTGATTATGTTATGAATGTTTTCGTTTGATGTGATTCCATTCATGAAGCTCCAGAGCCCAAGCATGATGATTTACTTTGGTGTGAGTTTCTTAGGCTCTGATACTGATTCATAAGTTGTAAAGAAACTCCATTAGGTGTGAACATTTCAGGCCATTTACCTGAGCTTGAAACTTTCTTAGACTTTCTTCCCTTTGAACTTTTGTCAATGCTTCTCAAGAATGTCCTTTTGACTTCATTGAGGTTCTTATTAAGACTCAAAAAGGGTATAAAGAATAAGAAGAATGGAAAAAACAAAGAAAAACTGCTGGCCTCGTTAACATCTCCCAGCTTTCCAATAAAATTCATTTTCTTTGCTCATTAGCCACAACTCTGGGCAAGTGGACAGTGAGATACGTGCATGAAACTGATGAGATCCCGATGCAACTCTATTGGAGTTGACTTCCCAGAACCATGCCTGCCTACCTCTTTCTTTTTATAGCCACCGCATTCTATCGTTACCAATAATTACAACCATGAAATGTTTTGAAATCTCTGTTAAGAATCGCGACGTATAATATTGTCCACTTTGTACATAAGTTTTGTGGTTTTGATTTGGGCTTCCCCAAAAGACCTCGTACCAATAGAGATGTATTCCGTACTTATAAACTCATAAACCCATTATCATTCCATAAATTAGTCAATTTCGGACTTCCTCCCACAATCCTCAACAATTCTCAAACAAAGTACCGCTTGAGATTTATGTAGCTCTCGTACAGCTTCCTCTTAATCGAGGCTCGACTTCTTTCTCCGGAGCCCTCGAACAAAGTACACCCTTTGTTCGACACATGAGTCACTTTCGACTACACCTTCGAGGCTAGCAATTTCGTTGTTCGACACTTGAGGATTGTATTGACATGGCTGAATTAAGTGCATGATCATGAGTTTATAAGTAAGGAATACATCTCCATTGGTAGTGTTTATGCCCAAAGTGGACAATATCATACTATTGTGAAGATTCCGTGATTCCGAACCATGCACATAAAGTTTAGTTATTCTAATCGAGCATTGAGAGAGTGGAAGAAAGAAGCGATTCAATCGAATGACAGCAATTTAAATGCGTATTCATTTGAAGTATTGGAAATGTCGATATTTATCTTCTTGCTTACAGGTTTGTATAAAGACTTGGGAGTTCTAACTGTAACCCACAAAAATGCATTTTCTCTAAGGTGACTTATATTTTCACCTTCAAGTTTTTATTTTCCACTATTGCTTTCAACGTCTAGAAACACTTGGATGCAGAAATCTTTTCCTTTAGCAGGTAAATCCATGGCTTCTCGCAATAAATGTGAGAAAATAATGATTACGTAAATTTGTATAGACAAGCTCGAGTGGTCTGATGGTCTTGATGCTCATCAATATTTCTTAATGAAAATGGATGGAATGACGCATTCCCAAAATACATTATTTTTTTTTTTAATATATTTTACGTCTAAGTAGCTTTCAATAGCTCAAAACATAAAAATTTATCATAGTACATTTTGATATATGTTTCTACATTACGGGGGACGCTTTTAGGCACAATGTTGCAATTATAAGGGCACGTGTGGGCCTACTATATCAAAAGCGAAAGAAACTTTCTCTCTCTTTTCTATCAACTTATCATCTAGCACATGTAGTTGTAGAAAATTATTTAGAAATCTACGTGACCTCTACCTCTACCTCTTCGTCAACTCAACGTGACCCTTCATTCTAACACCTCTACTTCTTCGTCAACTCAACGTGACCCTTCATTCTAACACCTCTACTTCTTCGTCAACTCAACGTGACCCTTCATTCTAACACCACTACTTTGTAAACGTAATAATATACTCTAAATCTCACAATTTTAAAGAGAAAAACTTTAAAATGCACCATAAAAAAAATTGTTCTCTTGAATCTTTTTGAGTTGCTTAGCTTTACTTGCCTTACTTGGCTTGGTAGTATACAAGAGAAAATGAATGATGGGTTATTTGACCGACTCTTCCCATTACAAATTCCTCCTTTTAGATTGAATTCAAATAAATTAAAAATGAATTCAAATAAATTAAAATTTTATAAATTGGGTTGGTTTGTCGGCTCAAATTAGTTTAATTTGACCAAATCAACCCAAATTTATTGTTTGAACCAATACCATGTACATAAATAATTTCATAAAACGATGTCATGGACTTATGTGTTTAGTAAACTAAAATAAGACAAAGAAAAAATATTAAAAGAACAATGAGAAAAAAAACCATGGTCTTTAGTACAATGTCATCATCAATGTGTAGAAGTGTCTTGCCTTTTGGAATGAGTATTTTAAGAAATACTCAATAAGGGTGGGTGGCTTCATAAGAGTGTCAAGACTAGCACTTGCCCGAGAAAGAGAACATCAGGCTACACGTGAGTGACTTGAAGAATAAAATTGCAACAAAATTAGAGAAGTGTCAATGCACGTTTTTCACATAAAGGTGGGCAAATGAGAAGTTGGTTGAAGTGTAGTGCCAATACGGAGTTATGTTACAAGCTTCCAGACCTTGCTTCTGAAAAAGAGATGTGATCATGACAAGAAAATGTCGTGATACACAAGCCAACTTTGCAACGATAAAGGAATGTGGCCTTAACCATGAAATGTTGTCATACATATCTTTGTACGGCTCAAATAATATGATGGTTGAGGCCATTGAGGCCAAAGTTTGGCCACGTTCGGGGCACACTCCCCTAGCCAAGGTGTGGAATGCCGATGCTAGTTTTGTTATGGTTTGTCTGGTGAGTCCCATATCGATTCTAAGAAATGGACAAGTTAACTCCCACTAGGATAGCCCATAACCATTAGGCAGCAGTGTTTATGTTGCGAATCTCGGAGACCGAAATAAAGTTTGATAATGGGATAGCCCGTAAATAGTGCACAGGTTTTCGTATTTATTATGGGGAGCGATAAAGTTCAGCGAATCAAGTTAGCACCCAATCCTATATTTGGATCGTCGTTGGGACAATATTGAGATTAAGTGGGAGAGTCATAATCCACGAATCGTGCCATTGAATAACTCATCAAGGAAAATGACTAGTTTAAGTTAACCTCACTATGAAGACCATAGGTTGTGGCCCCCACATGCGGACACAACACAAAGTGTGGACTCTCAAATGGCACCTATCTAGCCATGTGAGGATCAAAACAAGACAAGTGGCCTAATGTGATCGAGATGGACAATGCATCAACCACACACCAAGAAGAGTGCATTAAAGCAAAGCTGAGACATAAGCAAGGTTGGAGAAAACGAAGCGACATGAGTGTTGAAGAGAAATTTAGAGAGGGCTGCGTAGGGCCCCGAGTCATAATCTTAGAAGTTGAAATTTTGATATAAGTTTTGACATGCAAATCTTGAATTATGTCCGTCTATACGAAAGATAACGAAATTTGATGTCAATCGAATATTCAACAGATGCACTACAGGGCAGTATGATCACTTGCCAAAACAATGTCTACTCTAGAAAGATTAGAAATATTTTAAAACTTATTATAAGGAGGACACCATCGACCCTAGGGGGCTTTGTGGATACTTCATACCCTCGTTCATGTTAAATTTTATTGGTTGGTCATTCATGCTTAATATAATTGTGCCCTTGTATGCATCTACTAGAGTTCCACCAACTTTAAAAAATGATCTACTTAAAATGATCTGCGTAGTCCAAAATAATGATAAAGGTATTATGTTTATACTCAATATATCTTCATTTTTCCTTCAAGGTAGGCAATCAAACGGTCTACTAGCTACAGTGTTACTGTTGTGTGTCTAGATTCTCTAATACCCACCTCTTTTTGTAAATTGATAGAGGCATTATGTTTATGCTCGCTCCCAAATCACATAGGCTCGCCCCAATTCTTTTCCTCCTATCGAGACTGTAATGGTGAACGATCCTAAATCCTTCTCCATCAATTAAAAGGGTTATATATTCTCTAAAAGGGGAAAAAAAAATACTTTACAACCCATCTACCTCTGAAGTTAGCTTTAATTATATTCTAAACTTTAAAAATATTCATTTTAATCCTTAAAATGCTAAAAGTGAATGAATCTAAAAGGAATAAATTCGAGTAAAGTTCAACGAAAAATTCATAAGCAAAATTAGGGTCTTACGTGAAATGAATGTAGAAGTAATCGCTCCCATAACAGACTCTTGTTGTGACATTGATCCACTTTTACATTCTTTTTACAATCTTCTCTGTAAACAAATTAAAATCTGTTAGTACCAAAATATCTAACACATCAAACCAATTTAAGTCATTTGAAATGCAATAGTTTCTGTATAAAATAAACCCACCAATCCAAAATTTATGAGCATAAATTAAAACCCAACAACATATCTCTTTAGTGTAAATATATATGATCATAGGTCTGCTCGTCCTGGGTATCTGGGGAAGGGTATAACATCTCTGATGTTGTCAATGCCAGTGGCAAAAAGAAGCATTCGCTCGAAGCCGAGGCCAAAACCGCTGTGCTTCACTGTCCCGTATCGTCTCAGATCGAGATACCATTCGTATGGCTCAAGTGGCAAATCTATCTCCTTGATCCTGCAGGGAAAAAGAATTCAGCCTTCAAAATTTCACTCTAAGGGGAAACAATAGGAACACTATGTATTGTTCTTCTACCTGTCACGAATAACCTCGTACCGCTCCTCCCTTTGGCTTCCACCAATCAACTCCCCAACCTTCAATAGAGCCAAGAATTCAATGCTTTTCCAAACAAAAGGTCAAAAATGATGAAACAAATCACAGATAACTTAACTACCTTTGGTACAAGAACATCCATTGCAGCTACAGTTTTCGAGTCGTCATTGAGCCTCATATAAAATGCTTTGATTCCTTTTGGATAGTTATAGACAATGACAGGCTTTTTAAACACTACCTCAGTCAAGTATCTGAGCAAGGAAGTAGAAAAATAATCACCATTGTTTCAAGTGGAATGTAAATGAAAAGCATCGGAGTTCACAAACCTTTCATGCTCTGAAGCTAAATCAATCCCCCATTCCACTTTGTTCTCAAACACCTTACCCTTCTTTACAGCTTCTTCAAGTATTTCAACAGCTTCCGTATAGGAAGTTCGAACAAAAGGGGTTGAAGAGACCAGTTTGAGACGATCAATACAAGTTCGGTCGTACTTGTCGGCCATAAATTGCATGTCATCTAGGCAGTTATCAAGTAACCATTGACACAAAAATCTCACGTAGGACTCCGCACAATTCATATCGTCCTTCAAACAATTATAGAAAAGATGTCACATAAGGTTAATTCAATTAAAACTCTAGAAGAAGAGCATACAATCAACAAAAGAGAACTAGACCCCTATTTGCAGAGTTCCGTTGCTTTTCTTATTCCTATCCTAACCAGTTCCATGGTTGATTGCCATATTGCATAGTAGTTACAGAGAACACAGCAAACTTAAACCAAGCCCTCTAGCAGCTTCTTCTCAATTAGAGTTCTTAAGGAAAGGCCAGATTGTGCACAAGATCAAAACTATGGCTTGAACCCATTTCCTCCGATCGTTAGTTATTAACGAATGACCACTAGGCCAACCAAAATGGCTTTCTTATAGAAATTAATTACAAAACTAAAAGAGGAGATAAACTGATCCTAGAACATAAAGCATCCACTACAAGATAAAATGTCAAAGGTATTGTGTCTTTTGATAGTTATACGTAGTCAATCTTCTAAGCCAGAGACATGAACCCAATTCCAATTGAGTACGCAGAAAAGAATATAACTAGGAACAAAATTTAAGCATAGTAAATAAACCTGCAAATCTGCAAATGCAATTTCAGGCTCAACCATCCAGAACTCTGCAAGATGTCTTGAAGTGTGAGAATTTTCGGCACGGAAGGTCGGTCCAAAGGTGTATACACTACTAAGAGCACAGGCATATGTTTCGACTTGCAGCTGGCCCGAAACAGTCAAAAATGCTTGTCGAGCAAAGAAATCTTTTGCATAATCAACTTTCCCATCTTTCTCCGGAATGCCTGGTTTAAGCTTTGCTCTCTCTTCCAGCTTAGAAACATTCTCCTTTGCCTTCTTCAGTTCCATAACAGAAGCACCAATTTCCTCCTTGCTAGCTTTAGATGCCTTCAGCTTGGCAACAGCTTCTCCTTTCTCCTTGACAATTTGCCTTGCTTCATCTACTTCTGCTTCCGATGGAGGTGGGTTCTTAACCAACTCCTTTTCTAACCTTTCAGCCTCACTCAATAATGTCGTAACTTGAAACATTTCACCAGCACCCTCACAATCGCTTGTGGTGACAATTGGTGTGTGAATATAAAGAAATCCATGCTTGTTAAAAAATGTGTGTGTGGCATATGCAAGTGCATTTCGAATTCTAGCAACCGCAGATATCTGTAATCGTAGAGAAAACATGAGCTCGTGGATTTGTGTTGTTGCAGAAAAATGTAATAAATGAAATCCACAAATGTGAAAACCCCAATCGAAATAATCTGATTCAATTTCTAATTATTCAAATTCGGAAGACAATTTCAATTTCTTTTACCGTGTTGGTTCTAGGGCGGAGATGGACGAAATCTCTTAGAAACTCGAGAGTGAGTTTCGTCTTCGGTAAAGGATACCGAGCGGGATCAACCGGACCGACATGAACGACAGCATCAGCCCGAAGCTCGACTTTCTGGTGCTTACCCGGTGGAGGAAGCTTGAAGACGCCATCGACAACAACGCAGGTTCCAGTAGGGACAATCTGGCCAAGATCCGCCAAAGACGCTTCGATGATCACTTGGAGATTCTGCGGGCAAGAGCCGTCGTTCAACTCGAGAAAGGCAAACGCATCCTTGTCGGCCTTTCTTCCGGTTTTGACCCAGCCACCAACGCGAACCTTCTGGCCGGCAAGGCCTGCGCCGCCATCGGGCCGGGAGACAATTGAACGGATCGGAACGCGGTCAGAGAATTCGGCTTTGAGAGAGTTGTAAGTGGGAGCATCGTCGTTCAAGGTGACGGCGGCGAGTTGGTCAGCGGGCGGCGCGGAATGCTCTGCCATTGGACTGTCGCCGGTGGATACCTCAACTACTGAAGTGAAATTCTAAACCCTAATCCACACTCGACATTTAAAGTCTCCGTACAGGTTGACATCTGTCCGGCTTTCTAATTTTAATCCGGTTCGATTTGGTTTTTCTCCTCCAAATAAGATTTAATTTTTTAATTTAATTTTCAATTATCACTATTTTCAAAATATTACAATTTCATCCATAAACCTTTAGTATATTTTTTTAATTAACTTATATATTGAAACTAATTTAATTTTTAATTAATTAATAGAATTAATAATCAATCTTTCAAAATTAATTTGTGGTGAAAAATTAAGGATAAAATAAAACTTAAAACTCACGACTACAAAATCTTGTAGAACTTCTTAACGTTCTCTTGGGCTCACACTCTTTAATTGTCTCGAGTGATTTCTCCATTGACAATTTAACACGATTTGCCAAAAGGGTAATCTTGGGTTTAACATCATTCACCCTGAATTTGGACATGTTGTCCGTTATTACTCCTGGGACAGATTTAATATGCCAGTAGATCTATTTCGAGAAATCATCATCCTAAGAATCTTTCATCTCAAATACGGAAGACATGCTTAGCACCTACAGATGATTTATCTGATCATCCACATACAAGAGTAGAAACACATAAGAACTAGTGTATTTCTTGAAGTAACAACACTAATCCTTTTCACTCGTGTGGAAACCACTCTTACACGTTAAGGACTCAAACGGCTTGTACCCACTATCTTGGTGCTTGTTTTAGTCCGTGCAAGCTTCTATTGAGCTTGCACATTAGTGTTCTTTACCTGAAACTACAAACTTTTTCGGTTGCTATATATAGATCTCCTCATCTCGATCATCATGTAAAAACACTGTTTTTACAATCATTTGCTCAAGGTGTAAATTCTCTGATGCAATAATACTCAACATACAACTCACACACTCAATTGGAGAACAAAAGAAGAAATACAAAGAGAAATATGTGTCACTCTCATTAGAAAACTCCTATTTTAATCCATTAGGTTTAATTTAATCTCAAACATAATACAAATGTTACCATTGAAATGAAATCAAAATCCATACTCGAAATATTCAAATAGGATAAAAATATCAAAACCAATTTAGTAGAGTTGGAGGGACCTAATTCAATCGCCGAATGACACCATTTCCTTTCTGTAACGACCCTAGATTCTACTTGACTTAAAGTCGCTACTGTATACATAACGTAATCATTTTATGTGGAAATAATCATTTGAAACATAATCATAAAACATTGTCATAAATTTATACTCTATACTAAAATAAAACAAAAATACCCTATCCTAACCTATAGTCTACAAATTTAAATACAGCTAACTTATACATGTGTCATGGTTTTCTAAATTGTAATGTCACCATCAGCAGTACAGGGGAGTCTTAGTTTTACCTGAAAAATAAGAGTAGCACGTGACTGGAGTATTTTAAGAAATAGTCAGTAAGTGACCCCACTATTGGGTAGATGCAAGCACACACAATCATGGGTGGAACCTATCTTATCTTTTAAATTTGTATTCCCTTAGGCGACTATCCTAAGTGGGTAATTGTATGCATGTTTACTATTCTACACAACCCACACATGCGAGTATAGACCCACCCGTCGGTTCTCACACTTCTTGGGCTCCTTTCCTGGTTGGGCTAGCATTGTCTAGTGCTGTTGCTGGACACTTGGTAGGAATAGTGATCATCGCAGCATTATGATAAATATAATGATTATTTTTCTTTTTCATAACATACACGTCCCTACCATCGTAAAAGGAGAAATTTTCCAATGCATGTAACATATAATTGTACATGATGTTCCAACATTTTCATTCATTAAATCATGTAAAACAACCTCTTCAATCATTTTTATCATAGGTTTCAAAACATGTATCGAGGTTGTGCATCATGTCGAAACATCCTATCGCATGTCATTCATATCATTCATTGTGTCACATCATGTCATATCATAAAATATATCATGTTACAACATGTATCATATTCTAAAGCATATCATGTCATATCATAAACGTATCATATCATAGGCATAGCATATTATAATCACATCACACATAACAAACGTATGACACGTGCGAAGTAGGGGTGTACATTCAACCCGACAACCCGGACCAACCCAACCTGAACTATAAGGGTTGGGTTGGGTTGAATTAGCATTTTGAGTAGGATTGAGTTCATTTTTCTGAATCCAAACTGAATTGGTTCGGTTTTGAGCTCGTTGGCAAAACCTTCAAATTGATTCGAGCCAAATAAAAATATATTAAATATATTAAGAATCTTTTTATACTAATGGGTTTGCGAGAGTGGTACTAAGGAAATCTTGTCTAAGGACACTTATGTTCAACGTGAGGCAAATATATGTTTTTTTTAATTTTATTATTTTTAATTTACATGTTTTCTTTTATTATTTTTAATTTACATAATTCTTTTTTATTATTTGTTATTTTATTATTATTATATAAAACAAAATTTTATACTGTTTATAAATTAAATATATTTAAATTCTAATGTATTTCTTTTTTATTATTTCGTTATTTTATTATTATTATAAAAAACAAAATTTTATACCGTTTATAAATTAAATATATTAAAATTCTAATGTATTTATTATTTATTTGTTAGGTTACAATTTATACCTATTTCAATTAATATATATATATATATATATTTATTGGTTATATACCATACCTATAAACTAATTATTTTTATGATTTATTTAATTTCATAATTTATCTTTATTTTTATTGGTTATTTAATTTTATAATCTATCTTATATTTTTGTTATTTTAATAAATTATCAAGAAATGTCGGTATTTAGTTGTCTTTAGTTTTATAACCATGTTGAACTATGTTAATATGTTACAATTTTTGCTCGATGTTTTTTATTGAATTTGTTTTTTTCCTCTTTTGTTGTGAATAATTATAGATTGATTTGTGTTTGTTTGGGAAGTTTTAATATATTTTATCTAAGATTGTATCCGAATCATTAAATTGTGGATAAATAAAATTAAAAAAAAAAATGTGACAACTCAACCCGGACCCAACCCGAAAATAGAGAGTTGGTTGGGTTGGATTGTGAAAAGTTTCC
Organism: Cucurbita moschata; assembly: GCF_002738365.1. Taxonomy (NCBI): domain Eukaryota; kingdom Viridiplantae; phylum Streptophyta; class Magnoliopsida; order Cucurbitales; family Cucurbitaceae; genus Cucurbita; species Cucurbita moschata. The sequence goes on from NW_019268541.1 coordinate 3,879,849, forward strand.
GGTTGGGTTGGGTTACCAATCCAACCAACCCGAACTTTTGTGCTGCGTAAAAAAAATCCCCCAACCCAACCCAATCCAGACCATGTGCACCCTGGTGCAAAGCCACTAGGCACGTGTCATCATACATAACACAACTTCTAACCAAGCCGATAGTAAGACCACTTTCTTGGTTGGTCTTGGCTGACATTCTCCCTAAAATAATTGCTTGAGCTCGTCCTTCGAATCTTATTCCAAGCGTTGCTGAAATATTTCCTATAGAACATTCACTCAATTTCCTTAATAACTCTAATTTTCTAATCTAATTTAACTTAGAATTGAGAAAATTGAGCATTATACTAGCCTTAGTTTAATCGCCTTAGTTTAATCGCGTTGGATAATAAGGTCAAATTCAGCTTCAGAAACAGTCGAAAAGGTAGAAATTAACTTCCCAAATTTGGGTTGCCTTTCACCTCTAGTTACCCTCATTCACCATGGGAGCGTTAGTACCTTAGTATAATCTGAGAATGGAGAGGTACGATGTTGCCGTTATTTACAAATTAACTTCCTCCTCGCCAACGGGGATTCTAAACTAAACACACGACAGAAGGGTATTGTTCGGCTTACCTATGCGTTCTGAATCCTTGTTGAGTTCTATCTTGGAGCTTCGACCTTCGTATGGTGTAGATGTGAGTTTCTCACCGACGTCGTTCTTCAATATACATAAACGTGTCATCTCCTCTTGGTATTCTCACAGGTGGGTTTTGAGGAGTGACTGAAGCGTGGAGTAACTTTTGGGCGGCATTGTGGTTGCATGGGAGTCGTGGTCACTCAATTGTCAATTGCTAGCAACAAATATTTTGTTCTACATGTTACAATTTTAGTGAATGGATGTGGGTGTACATGATTATAGATAAAGGAGAGGCATTATCTACGTTCAAGGAGTCCTTTCTAATATTTTCCCTCCTTGAATATGCATGCTATGAGACCATTGGAAGGTTATGTCATGGAAAATAAGGAAGTATGATGTGCATCATAATCTTGTACAATTATTTGAAAATGCAAGACTTCATACACATTGTATGTCACGAGTATATGATACTTATCTGAGATGTTTTGTATGGACCCATACACTATGATATGATACCACTCCTTTTTTCCTATTGGTTTTCAATAGCATGAGTGTGCTCTACCCCATAACCAAGCCTAGTGGATATGTATACAAGTCAAGCCTAATGGGTACGTATACAAGCTTTCCTTATGAGTTTATGCGCACTTACGTTAACCTTGTGTAAAGAAACACTATGCATTCAACCATACCTAGGAAAGAAAATAGAGTCCAAAATATAGCAAGAATAGTAGGTCCCACCATGAATGTATGTGATTGCATTTTCCGTCCCTAGCAGTGAGGTCCCTTCCCGACCCCACCATAGGTTCACGCTGATATTTTTTTGTAGTATAGATAATAATGGTACCAAAATCAAATAAGAATGATCTTTCAAAAGATGAGAGTGGTTAATAGCTCACTTCTGAAATGTAACTCCCAAACCCATCTCTAGTCGATATTGTCCGTTTTAGTTCGTTATGTATCACTGTCAACCTCACGATTTTAAAACGTATATTTTATGGAGAAGTTTCCACACCCTTATAAGGAAGGCTTCATTCCCATCTCCAACCGAGAGGCGTGATGCTTGTCCAAAACTGACCAAAATGACTTTGAAAGCATAAAAATCGAGTAGGAAGAATTGACAACTAGTCACATCTCCCTGTAGTACATTTTTGGGTATTTTAGCTCCGACAGGTGTAGACATGACTTTAGTAACCGGTCATACACCCATGTATTGACACAACAATAATAACAAAAGTCTATCTAACATGAAAACAAGTAAAAAGGGTTTGAAGCGCGCATGCGATCATGGACAACACGTCCTAGACAAGCATGATTGGGACATCCAACATGCAACCATAGACAATACACGTCTTAAACAAGCATGACCGTAACATCCCGCATGTTCTTTCGCCCGAAGCAATAATTTTTTATGATTCTTCCACTTCTTTTGTGGATGCCTTTGAAGTAGTCTTTTTCATAGAATTTGCTTTTGGAATCACATTGCGCTTCCTCCGCGCATGTTCAGATGTTCTCCACTTCCTCTACTCTTTAGTTTCAAAGGAAGGATCTAACATTCAAGAAAGGTGAACTTGAGACCTAATACTGTAACTACAACAGCCAGCTACTTATGGTGCAATCCCCACTCAGCCCGATGCATGAAATGAAAAGGAAATAAGACATGATTCAGCTCTAAAATTTCACAAACAAAGAAACTTTCAAACTGAGTCACGAGAGTCTAATTACTTCTAAAGTTCATTTCGATTGTTGAGCATCAGGATGTTAGGAACCACGATTCTCTACAATGATATGATATTGTCTATTTTGAGCAGGATGTTAAGAACCACGACTCTCTACACTGGTATGATATTGTCCTCATTGAGAAGCTCAGTTTTGTAACAGCTCAAGCCCACTCCACTTTGAGTAGAACCTCAGTTGTGTACCCACTCTACTTTGAGCATAAGATCAGTTTTGTGTCTTGTAACAACACAAGCCCACTCCACTTTCAGTAGAACCTCAGTTGTGTACCCACTCCACTTAGCTCAGTTTTGTAACAGCGTCTACCGCTAGCAAATATTGTCAGAAGCTCAGTTTGTAACAGCCCAAGTCTACCCTAATAGATATGGTCAGAAGCTCGGTTTTGTAAAAGTCTAATAGATATGGTCAGAAGCTCAGTTTTGTAAAAGTCCAAAGCGCGCTATTGTCATCTTTCCCTACGGTTTTTACTTTGGGCTTTCCCTACCGTTTTTAGGTTTTTAAAAAGTGTTTGTTATGTAGATGTTTCCATACTCTTATAAATAACGTTTCGTTCTCTTCTCTAATCGATGTGAGATCTCATATCCACCCCCTTCATGTTAGGAACCACGACTCTCCACAATGGTATGATGAGACTTTTTACAAAGGTATGAAATTATCCACCCTAATTATACGCTCTAGTGACTTTACTTTGGGCTTCCCAAGAGGCCTCCACCAGACTTTGCTTTGGGCTTCCCAAAGGCCTCCACCCTGATAACTTAATTATAAACCCATGATTCTCTTTTAAATTAACGCTCGTGATCCTCCTTTAAATTAGCTAATGTGGGACTCTAATTAGCGAATAGAACTCTCTCTTATCGAATGAGACTCTCTACGATCCTCAACACAGGAATCAAAGAGTCCATGATCCTCCTCTCAATTAGAGGAATTAGAGGATGTGAGACTCTAATTAGCAAATAGGACTAACAATCCTTATAGGCATGCGAGGAGGGAGGTTGGGTATTATAGTTTTTTATTTCTCCAATGCTAAGAAACCCCACTTCCTGAATCTTTCGTTTAAGAAAAAACGAAAATTAAAATGAAGAACATTCACTACTTCAGACACAATTCCTTCCACATATTAAAATGACGAAACAGAGACAGGAAAATACCTGGTGAGATTTCAATAATGTAGAACTTAATGTCTATTCTTGATTGGGTCGTCCAATGCCCAGTACGATTTCCATGGACGCCAATAAGCAAACAATAAAAAAAAAAAAAAAGGTTGAAACTGGGGGTTTGATAGGGGCTGCGCGAACGCAAGCCCCACTACCACAAATTATGACGTAGGCTCTGCCGCTTTGGGCAGACCTTAGACGGGCACCCCTCCCTAATGTGCAATGGAGGTCACCAATCTAGGCCATGGGCCTTCTTGATCCCCATCGACCTCGTCCAGGTAAGTATGTTTCTCGGATTGACAGTGTCTTCTATTTATAGTGATGTGATGCCTTCCTGCCGCTAACTTGAGCGATGTGGGTCTTTTCTTATCACTAATTTTGAGGAAAGGGTAAAATGGGTACAAAATTGTAAATTTAATAACTTATCCCATATTTAAAAATTAATAGTTTATTGATACAAAATTAAAAATTTAATAATTTATCGGACATTCTTGAAATCGAGATAAATACAAATTTAAAAGTTTACGAAGTAAACTTATAATTTAATTTAGCAATAAAGAACGATTTGAGTAACAAATAATGCCTATAAAAACAATATTCAGGATTCGTTGAAAATTTAGTATCATACATGTTTCAAATATTCCATTGAATCTTATATCTATGAATTGAGTCGTAAATCTAGAGATGGATATGAAACTCAAGAGCTCCTTAATAAGATTTAAGTTGTATAACTTTTTTGCTTCATTAAGGTGAAATTACTACGTTGCCCTTCCATAAAGCTTATTGTCTTTTCGTCTTAAAATATCTCATAATTCTCCTCTAAAGTTATCATCGATTTTTTTTTTTTTTTTTTTATGTTTTCGATCGTTTTAGGTTGATTATGCATCACATTTTTTAATTTTATTTTTATTTTCGGTTTATTTTTTGGTCAATCATATTTTATTACCAAGAGACTAAATGCTTGAGCTTTGATCTCAAGCGTAGGAATGTCACATTCTCTAAAGAAGAATTTCTATTGATGATTAGATTGTGGCAATTCCTTATTAAAGTGCTTTTGAAGGATGAAGCGACTAAAGAATTACAAATTGATACTTCAACAATGAGTGTGAGGAGATGCACGACCTCTTGACCTTTGAGGATAAATATAATGTAACCATTCGAAATTTCTACTTAATTTAAGGTTGCTATTATATACATATCATAAGCATTGAATGCGAAAGACTTCATTTAAATTCCATAAAACATAACCTTTATCTTAAAACACAGTCATGGACTTACGTGTTTTGAAAACATCTTTAAAACGACACAACAAAAAACTAAATAAAATGAATAAGAGTTTAAGTTAAAAAAACATCCTAGTCTAGCCTAAGTCTAAGAAAATAAATGCCACTACCCTATGCATGTGTCATGGTCTCGAGTTGTGATGCTGTCATCAACCGTAAAGGAATGCCTTGCCTTAACCTAAAAAATGTAGTAGCACATGGCTTGAGTATTTAAAGAAATACTCAGTAAGTGACCCTCTATCGGGGTTATGCAACAATCACATGCAATGAAATGATGGGACCTATCTTTCGTTTCGTTTCGTTTCGTTTTCCCTACGGTGCTATCCTAACGGGTAATTGTGGACGTGTACCATATACTCTACACACAGCCCATACGTGCGAGTATGGGCTCACCAGCTAGTTCGCACACCGTTGGGCCACTTTCCTTATCCGGTGGGCATACTCTGGGAGCCCCTTATGCCGGGACCCGTTAAAACTAGTAACCGTCACGGTAGCGCTATGCAAAGCATAACAATCGTTGTCCTGCCATTGGATGTACGCGTTCGTACCCTCGTGATGGGATAGGGGTATCCCCCCAGATGCATGAACACACATAATGCATGAGGTCCCAAAACTTTTCCATTTTCATTATCCTTTAATACAACCCTGCTAGCATTATGTACATATCATATCATTTTTCATATCGTTTCAGATATCGTTCATCATTCATATCATATCGTTTCTCATTCTTCAGTTCTCAAATTATACATAATTCTAACGGGGTTATATTTCATGCCATTTATCGTAATTTTATGTCATTCATATCATGCTGTATACACCCAATTTAAGAGACCTAACATAACGTTCTATGCTTCTAACATAACATTTCATCATATACACATCATACCATGACATATTGCATCACAATGTATCATAGCATAAACAAGTCATAACGTAAATCATAGTCATATCGTTTTCTAACTTATCATAGCCTTAACGTTCTTATACCTATCACAGACATATCATTACGTGAACATATCTCAGTCATATCATCACAAGAACGTAACCTAACGCTATCGTTCTATCAATCTATCACAAACCTATCCCTTTCTACCCGTAGCCTAACGGTATTCTTCCATCAATCTCTCTTATCCATATCACTCCGGTATGTAACCTAACCTTAATGTTTCATGAACGTATTTTACTCCTATCATTACATTTCGTTTTGTGCATCCTTCTTGTATCCTATCTCAAACATATCATTGAACACATCGTACCGTAATTATTATCAAACAATTCACATATTATAACATATACATAACAAATAAGAAGCATATCGATCCACATACAATTCATACATATCAATATATATGACACGTGCAGAACCACGAGGCACGTGTCAACAGCAAATATAACCATGCCGATAGTAAGGTCACTTCCTGGTTAGCTTAGGTTGATGCTCCGTCGTTATCCTTAATGAAAGTCCATTGAAATCCAAGTCAACTTATGTGAGCCCATGACATCAGTAGTTTCAGGTTTGAACTCTACAACATTATTTCTCTAATTTAAATTGGTCCATTGTTAAAAGTCTTGACATGTTATATATCTATAATTATATTTTTATTAAAAATCTTATTTTTCATGGTTACTATTGTATAAAAGTAGATACAGCTATTTCAAGTTATTCTTCTGGGATTTACTACTCTCTGTATTTACAAATTTATAGTGGATTGCTGTTTCTAAATCTTTCCTTATCTCAGTGTTTCCTAAGTTTTCTTGGCCATTCTATTTTTAATTTATTCATTTGGCTACTGATAAAAATTTAATCTAATATTGTTCACGTGATTTGCTAGAATTCATAAAAATGATTGACGGTTTCTAACTCAAAGCTAAACCATTGTAATAATTCAATGAAGATCTAACTATAATTAACTGTGATTTCTAAAAAAAAATAGAATAAAAGAAAACGAACATTTAATATATACCTTATTGATCAGATCTATCTTCACCATCTACGGTGAATCTCAATTGGTTAATGGTCATTCTCTTTTTAAGTAAATCAGATAATTATTGTTTTTCGATCATTCTCTTTCTTTTTTTTTCAAGTAAATCAGACAATTATTGTTTTTATGTTTCTTTGGAGGAACTGTTACTTTCTCGAGTAAGGATGGGTTGAGGAGAGATGATTCTGGTAAGGGATGAGAGAGGTGGGGAAATGTTGTTTTTTTTGTTTATTTATTTATTTATTTATTATTATTATTTTAAACATTTTTTTTATAATTATTTTTATTTGTTTATTTATTTATTTATTTTTGGGCTATTACATCTAATAACCTAAAGTTTGGAAACAACTATTATACGGTTAAGATTATGAGGCAACCATAATCATCAGTCTAACGATACAAACTTTTGTTGAAGCAAAAACCCTTGAATCAAAAAAATTAACACCTCATTTTACAAAATTTAGACCAACCAAAGAGAATAAGTTAGAATTAGATTATCAATAAAAAAAAAATCTAAAAGCAAAATTGGAATCTTGTTCTAAATTGAGTCACTCTAGAATTGAACTTGATCTATCAAACTTAAAAATGACAAAAATGATTATCAAATTTATAGGGTGAAAGTCTCAATTTGATACCTAAATTTCATTCTAGTAATTTGTGGGTATTTATAGTTTCCTCACTCCCTCAAAGAAATTAGTGGCTATGATTTACACCCACTACCCTTTAAATCTCCACAAAAAAAAGTTATGATCACTTTCACAAGTAATTTTCCACTTTTTGTCCCCTACTAGAAATTATGAAATTAAAATAATAAATAAAGTTTTCTAACAAATTATCAATCGAGCAATTTATAACAACTTTATCCGCTACTTCAACGATGTAAATATTCACTTTCGAAGTTCTAAATGGTCATTCATTAATCGAATCAGCTTGTAACACATGAAATAATGGTTGGACTAAGCCTATAAATTTTTGTAGACGAAGAATGAATGCTTTTTTAATCTTCTTGGCCTTGAATCATGTAATAAGTTCAGTTGATTCATTTGGAACACCATGATCCTTGTTAGATTATGTTGGCGTATTACACAAGAGTTGGCAATGATATGGAAGAATAAAATAAAGGGTGCTGTGGATAGAACACTTTTTGGAGATATCAAGGACCTAGAACATAAACAACACAATTGGGAGAACATCAAATGGGGGAGAACATTGAAGAGCCTTCAAAGGGCCTTGAGAGGCAAGGTTAAGGCATATAAGAATAATGCCTAGTCTCCCAAGGTTTCTTCGTGCTTTCTAGGTATTGACATTTGATTACCTTTTCATACATTTTGTATATTTTGGCCTAACATGGAATGTATGTTTTATTTTTTTGAGGTTTAGGCGTCCAAGACTTTATCGTCTTGGTTCAAAAACAATGTGTAGTGTCTCGCATCGTGTGATGGCCATGTTTCCACTTAGCTCTCTCTTGTACATTGTGAAAGATATCATTTACTCCTCAAGATTTAAAACGTGAATTAACTTATTGCTCTCCATGTATGTAGTGTAGGTAGTAGGTTGCATAATTAATTGTGTTGTTCTTACTATGGTAAGTCCAACACTTCAAATGTTAGATATTGTCGAAATAAAACATGTATATGTTGTAGACCAATGAGAGATGACCGCACTAGTGATAGACAATAACAACGATCTTGAGGATGACATGACCTCGAGGATGTTCATGGTTCCAAAGAGGATCATGGCTTCAAAGATGATGTTGAAGGTGCCATGGATTAGGTAGACAAGCGCCATCAATTTGATCATTCTACTATAGAGGACCACTCGCTAAATCTCTCTCTGACATTAGAGCCTGAGATATATGCATTGTAACGGCTCAAGCCCATTGCTAACGGACTATAACACCCCCAAAATGAAGGGAATTAACTCCAACAAGAATAAGCCGTTAATGTAAGACTCAAAGGATCAAAAGGGAAGAAATTAAAGGATTAGGCAAGGACAATGAACTTAAGCAAGTCACTCGTAAACCCTAACAAGTAATCTTAAGGAGTTAAGGCCTTTGAAAAAAGGATTGGAGAGGAAAAAAAGTAAGTGAAAAGGACAAAAAGGTCATTTTTCAAATTATCAAGAATCTTTCCGGATTTTTAATTCCTTATCTAGAAGGAATTCCCCAGGGAAAAATGACTAACAAGGGACGAATTTTTTTAAAAAAAAAAATTATGGGTGTTTTTGAGAAAAATAATAATAAAATATTTGAAAAGTGGCAACTTACCAAAATACCCATGGAAGAATGGATAATTAGAGAAATGCCACTCTGATCAAAATAAGAGTATCTACCGTAACCATCTGCACAAAATTGTTCGAAACTCAAATCACAGTTGTTGGATCTCCTCCTAAATTGGATAGGATCTAGAACACGCATAGATCATCATATCCAACGACTAGTATTCAAAACAAAGTCAGTAAGGCTCTGATCAGAGCTGATATTTTCGATAGATCATCCAGAAAGTTCAATCTCCAAATCACGATAATTCTGGAGCTCTCACTATTGGTTTAAGCTCCTCAAAGTCTGAAGTTGGGGCAACAATATGGAACAAGAATCGAGCAAGGTTGAGCTCCCAATTGTAAGCTATAAGCGTTTAGATTTTGGGTCTCCTACTCTTGGATTTCACCCTAATTCGAGAGCAATTCTCCATCATTTCTCTTCAAACTTGTTCCTACAGTTTCTAAACAAGATTACTCACAAGTTCTATGAAGGAATAGAGTGCTGAAACTACCTAGAAACCATTCCCCCAACCCAGTCCATCATTGAAGATTTCAAGAAAACTTGAAAATTCAATTCGAGGATACATGATAACTCGTTGAGCAAGGACGATCCCAATCAGTTTCTGCACCTCCAAGGAACGTTTCCATAGAAGACCTTGAAGAGAAATTACTGCAGGAATGAGCTCAATTGAATGAGATGCCTTGCATCACGATTTACCAGCAGGATGCCACGATTATGACGACGCCACCTATGCACTCATGGGGAGAAAATTAAGAGTTACTTTGGAAGAGTTTTTAGGGCTAAAATACAATGCATGATATGAAAACCTGTAAGGTTTAGTTCCAAAAAAATGAAACAAGAAGTCATCCAAATTACTAACTATTTTCTGTAAGGCCTATTCTAAATGACATGAGGATAAGTTCAAGATTTCATGTTGATTGGAGCAAGTTTGGAACATAAACTAAGATAGAATTTAAACGCCTAAAGGAAACACCTTCTAGAACCCTCTAAGTAATCCATTATGAATCTATAACCTTCTAGAATAACTCATGCTAGTTATTATGATGGATTCATATGATTACGAATGCATGTTACAAATTATGCCTCAAGGAATTACGAACCTTAAAAACTTACAAGATTGAGAACCAAGAATAATATCATACAATCTCTACAACTATCAAGGCAAGAAGAATGCTAGGAACCACTTAAGGATAAGGGACCAAGGTCTTCAGACTCAAAAACTCAAGAATTCTAGGTAATACTCTAAACATGTCCAATTGTGACTCATGTCCTCCCAGCACGCGGTGCTTTCAGAGGCCATGTTTCCTCTTCTAGGTGGGATACCATGCACCATGTTTTCTTGGCAAGATGTCATGATTTGGCCTCATGTTTCTCTCACCTAGATGAGATGACCTGCACTATGTTATTGGGTACCCAAAGATTTGTAGGATGTCAGGTTCATGCATGCACCAATCACGTGACCTTTATGGTCTATGCCATGTTCATGCATACCTCGAACATTTGACCTTTATGGTCTATCATGGGGAGTAATCTAAGGTCACGATGGAATAAGAAGATAGTAAGTTACCTTAGCCAAGAATCAAGAACCTCCTAAGACCTCCCACGATACATCATGCTCATAACTTATAGTACGCTGTTTTGAATGCATGAAGCCTTGAGCATAGGTATTAAGACTGTGTCGCTTGGAACATATGAAGCCTCGGACATAGGTTGATAGGTTTATGACTAGTACCGTAAACCCTAAGGGGAGTGTCTTGGAGAAAAAAAATTAAGAAACAGAACAAGAACCTATAAAGAACCAAGAACAAGAGAAATATCAAGGTGTAACGCCAAAAAAAAGGGGGGGGGGGTATAAGTCAATTGAGGGGCAAAAATGTCATTTTGCCCTCAAGCCCTAATAAGGGTCCAAGGAGAACCCCGTCAGATCCCCTGCAAAAGAAAGGAGTTAGAGAGAAATTGGAGAGGAGTCAGTCGTGAAGGTTAACGGACCACCCTCAGAATCCATCTTCAGACAAAACTTGTACAAGGATTGAGAGGTTAGCAAGGTCGACGCTCAATCAAGAACCAATAACATTTCGCGAGGTAAGGTTCTGAACGACATATCTCAGATCTGAGTTTTTCCTATGTGAATCGAGTCGTAAAATGCTGAAATACTCACCTAAGAACAACTCTACGCAAGATCTGCACGATCTGTGAAGAAGTTTGGCCGAGATCTCAACCCGAAGACGGAGATCCAAGAATCGTCCGAGAACGGTGAGCGAACTTCCAACGTTCTTAACTCATTCGGTAGTCAAGCAAAAATTACACAAAAAAATACTAGGGTGTAGCCCGTAACACAATCTAGAACTTTGCCGAAGAAACCATATCGATCCGATCTATAGATCGAAACATATGAAAATCAAAAAAGAGGACTGTGTTACGGATTTTTCAAAGGACAAAGAAGAAAGAAGAATTAACAAAAAAAAAAAAGGTCAGCCGGCGAGTGGTGGAGGGCGGCAACAGGCGTCGGACACGTGCCGACTGTCGGCTGGAGCAACGCAGCTCCAGTGAGGCGACGACAAGTGTCGCCTGCAAGGCCGAGTCGAACCACAAACGCGGGCCGAGCCGAGCCAAATCGGACCGGCCGACCCGCGACTGCGCAGAAGCTGTCGCGCGTGGTAGATGCGTGTGCGACCTGCGACTGGCGCCTTCCCGCGCGCGTGGCCCTTGCACTCCCGACGCACTGCTGGCGCGTGAAACGGCCGTTTTGGCCTGGTTGCTCTCTGTTTGCCCGATTTTTGTCCCAATTTCAGTTCTAATACTGTTTTTACGTGAATAGGGACCTAATATAAAGAAATCAGTATCTTTGGACACCTCACGGACAAAGAAACGCTAGCAAAAAGGCACGCGTCAACCAGGTGAGTCACCACCCGGTATTTAGGAAGAAATACTTGTAGGATTCGCTTGGATTGCATGCATGTTAGTAGTTTTGCTTTAGATTAGCTCTTCATGTAAATTATTAGTCAGATTAATTGTTATGATTGTATTGGGTGAATTATATGAGTGTTGCTGTATGCTTTAAGCTTCCGCCGTATGTATTCATGCATTTAATTTATGTTAGAATTGTGTATGTCGTGTTTCGAGTGCTTGATGGACGAATTCGCCCCATTGAGCACAAACTTCGTGCTCTGGGTGCTTGATGGAGGTCATCGCCCCGTTGAGCCGGTATGTCTAGTTTGCATGAATTACATACTATGATGTTAGAAGAAGGTTGCATGCACACTCTGTTAATTGCTAGAGCCCATTTCTATGATAAGCTTAGGGAATTACTGTTAGGAGCGATATGTTGCTCTAGCCAGACTTAATTTTCCCCTAGGAACTTAGCGGTTTACCACGGCAAGAAAGTACCTAGGAGTGTTCATAGTTTGCTAACGTGAGAACGGTATCTATAGCTTCGTGGGAGAACCAAGGGTCCCTGATCAGTCCTTACTACTCTTAGCCATTTCGCATGGGAAATGTATCCCCACATCGTACAGCCCATTAGCTGCATGGGAACGGGTTGGGTCTCGCCCCCCATAGGGAGACCATATGGGCGTAGGGGTATTCAGCACACCCCTAGGCTAGGTACCATGTAATCCCAGATAGCCATGTAGAGGTAGCGCCTCATAGAGAGATACCGACCATATTAGCTTGGCGTAAGGAACCTCTAGGCGTTTAATGAAAGGACGACGAACTGGTGAAACCCAAGGGGCAAGCCCCAAGGGACTAAGATTAGAACCAAATGTCCTAGAACCGAAGTAGGAAACTGTGGGAATTCTGTTAAACTAAGATGCGAAGAGAGCCTACAAGTAGGTGGCTTACTGAGTATAATTTTTATACTCATCCTTGCTATATTTTCCTTTTTTTTAGGAGCACAAGGCGTCGGTCAAGGGCGGGCATGATGGAGATGGGGATTGTCACAGGGGAACAGGTTGTCCTAGGGCGTCAGTCCAGTCTTTATTTTGTATTTGCATTCTTTCAAAATTTATTTTCAAACTGTCATGTGTTTGGTTTGTTTGTCTTTGGAAAACTTTTTTGGAATTTAAAGATTTTCTCTATTTCATATTTAAAGCATTTTGTGCATTTATGTCTTGTCGTTAGTCACGATCCGTAGTAAAATACTGGGTCGTGGCAAATTTGATATGAGAGCAGCCATGTTATAGGTTCTGTAGACATTTAGGATAGAGAGTCGTGTCCTCTGTGACTTCGCTCGTCAAACACATGCCGCTCAAGACCATACGTCCTCATGTGACGGAAACATAGAGACAGAGGTTAAGCTAATATTTATAGAGTATACTCTGACCGACTATGACATTATAGTCGCACATTACCTAGAAGATGTGCTAAGAATGAATTGTAACCATAGTTCCTTTTTCTATGGCACCAAAGAGACGCGAACCATATGTAGGGCCCGGACCCAGAAGGGGAAGACGAGAGGAAGTTGAGGACACCTCGGTTCCAACACCTGAAGAGGAACAACCTAAATTTCAGGAGGAGGTTGGGGATACGCCCTAAAGAGCGAGGGGATAGTACCACAGCCATCAATAACAAAAAGACGCCGAAGGAAGGCCAAGGCCCGAAGGGTGCTTAATACTCCCCCTACTGCTCCCTTCTCCGAGGAGGTCTCATCGGGTCCAACCCCGTGTACAGCAGTGCCGCTAAACCAGCCATTAGCCATGCCCACAGCTGAGATGTTTTAGACGTTCATGATGACGTCGATTGAAAACTAGGCTCTAACGAACCAGATGATACAAACCATGATGGCTAATCACTCAACAGGGCAAGGGGGCAAGGATTCAGGAACTATGACTATGGAGTCCCGCTACTTAAGAGATTTCAAGAGGCATAAACCGCCTTCCTTTGACGGGGCAAGGTGGATCCCATTGCCGCTGAGAACTGGCTAGAGGCCATAGAGACGACCTCTGTTGGATCGGTATGGCAACCCTAGAGGGGGGTGAATAGGGTTTTAACGATAAAAGTGTTTAAACTTGATTAATTTTTTCTAATGATAAAACTTTTTACAAATAAGTAGAAGATGATAATTACTAAAACAAAATAATTCAAGTCAAAACAATAATCAAGTAGAACATGCAATAAATCATAATAATAATCTTGAAATTAAATAGGAAAGAGTTAGAGAAAATGACACCGTAGTTTTATAGTGGTTCGGTCAAACTCGACCTACTCCACTCCCCAAGCGCCTCTTGGGAATTTGAATAAAGAACTTTTCCGACTCTTTCCACGGATCAGAGCCAAACCGGTACACCGCTCTTTTTACGAGTTCAAGAGCAAACTCAATCCTTTCCACGGCGCAGGATCAAACCGATACAAGTATTTGAGTTTGATAATAACACACCACAACTCTCTCAAAGAGTAGATTTACAATTTGGGATACTCACAACTATTTCCTCACAATATAATAATAATCCCTCTCAAGAATAAGATGAAAAGAAATAAACTTGTAAGCTTGGAGAGAGCAACAAACAACGGAGACTTTGAACAAATGAGGATTGAAGAATGTAGGTAAGTTGTGTGTTATAAAAATGTGGGGAAGATGAGTTTATATAGAGGAGAAAAGTGGCAAAATGTAGGATTGAATATTGACCATTGGATTGTGTTAGGAATAATGGAAGGTGGAGATTAAAAGTAATTAAATAAGAAAATTTTCTAAATTCATTTATTTCAAAATTTTAATATAATAGTAATATAATATAATAATAATAAAAAGTTATGTGAGTAACGGTAAAATGAAATTCAAAATTTATTATAAATATAATAATATAATAATAATAAAAATGATGTGAGTAACTACCAAAATTTTAAAATATAATAATATAATAATATAATATAGTAATAATAAAATTCGATGTGAGTAACGGTTATATTCAAATTTATATTTTGTAAAAATAATTTTATTTAGAAATGTAATAATAAGAAAAACTCCACCATTTGTTACTCTTCCAATATTATAAATGTCATACTTTGATATATTTTGATTTGTCCATCATTTTGATTTTGTTGCCACATCATCACGTCGGGTATGTTGTCTCGACTCTAATTTCTTCGTTTTAGCTCTGATTTGAGTAATTGAAAAGTTGTTGTAATCGTTATTCCCGACCTTATACTGTGGACAGTTCAAAAAACTGAAAATAGTTAATAATTAAAAGTAGGTTTGTTATCATCAAAACATCAATAATTAATTCATTGAAATTAATTAATGTGAGATCAAGGGCCAATAAGCCAACAACCTCCCATTTTATGAACTGCCTGTCAAAGTATGAAGTCCATTGTGGGACGTATATGCTGAAAGGAGAGGCGCACTTCTGGTGGAAGGGTACTTAAAAGACCATTATACCACAAGGAGAGTTTATTACATGGTGTCAGTTTAAAGATGTGTACCTCCACAAATACTACCCAATCACTGCCAGAGTGAAAATGCAGGCAGCATTCCTCGCACTAAAACAAGGAGACAGATCAGTGGAGGAATATGATTTGGAGTTCAATAGACTGACGAGGTTTTCTCCAGCCTATGTTAGTTCTGAGGAGTTGAAGGGCGAACGATTTATCGTTGGCCTAAGGGAGGAACTAAGGGAGAATGTGGCATCCCAGTCATCCTTCGTCTATACGAAAGCCCTTCAAGTGGCGACCCTGCTCGTGGGAGGACCAAGGGTCCCTGATCAGTCCTTACTTCTCTTAGCCATTTTGCATGGAAAATGTGTCCCCACGTTGTACAACCCATTAGCTGCATGGAAACGAGTTGTGATATGAACCAAGAGACATCAATCATAACATATGCTTCAATGAAGATGTGAAAAAAATATTGTTGAAATTATCAAAACATATTTCAATTCATGCAACATTGAAGAAGAATGAAGTTTCATGTTATAAATTTTGGGTACATTACAATTTAGAGTTATTGTATTTCATTAATGTATTTTAAGACTATTTATTTACTTTAGGTTACATTTACATCATGGCTAATTATGGTCATTAAGTATGAATGTTATAACTTTTGTATGTCTTTAATAGTTTCATTTTGAGGCTATATAAAGCCATGTATGTTGTATTTGTAAGAGAGAGTTGGTAAAATATAGTAAAAGGAGCATTTGTGCTTTCTTTAGCCAATGGCTAAGTTTATTTGCAACTCTATGTAGTTTAGGTTGCATGTAGAATCATTCAAGCTCGACATGATCAATCTTGCTTGTGGAGTGATTCGAATCTCAATCAAGTGTTCTTGTCTTGAGATATTTGATCAACAAGAATCATTGAAGCTAGACATGATCGATCTTGCTTTTGGAGTGATTCAAATCTCAAACAAAGTGTTCTTGGCTTGAGATATTCGATCAACAAGGTAATCCGAATCTTATTCCCCTTGTATTGATTCCTTATCTTATCAGGTTGGGTCGCGCCCCCCATAGGGGGACTATATGGGTGTAGGGGTATTCAGCACACCCCTAGGCTAGGTACCATGTAGTCCCAGATAGCCATGTAGAGGTAGCGCCTCATAGAGAGATATCGACCATATTAGCTTGGCGTAAGGAACCTCTAGGCGTTTAATGAAAGGACGACGAACCGGTGAAACTCAAGGGGCAAGCCCCAAGGGACTAAGATTAGAACCAGATGTCCTAGAACCGAAGTAGGAAACCGTGGAAATTCTGTTAAACTAAGATGCGAAGAGAGCCTACAAGTAGGTGGCTTACTGAGTATAATTTTATACTCATCCTTGCTATGTTTTCCTTTTTTTTTCAGGAGCGCGAGGCGTCGGTCAAGGGCGGGCGTGATGGAGACGGGGATTGTCACAAGGGAACGGGTTGTCCCTGGGCGTCAGTCCAGTCTTTATTTTGTATTTGCATTCTTTCGAAATTTATTTTCAAAGTGTCGTGTTCGGTTTGTTTGTCGTTGGACAACTTTTTTTGGAATTTAAAGATTTTCTCTATTTCATATTTAAAGCATTTTGTGCATTTGTATCTTGTCGTTAGTCACGAATCGTAGTAAAATACTGGGTTGTGACACAAGGAC
Organism: Cucurbita moschata; assembly: GCF_002738365.1. Lineage (NCBI taxonomy): Eukaryota > Viridiplantae > Streptophyta > Magnoliopsida > Cucurbitales > Cucurbitaceae > Cucurbita > Cucurbita moschata. The sequence continues at coordinate 3,896,927 of NW_019268541.1, forward strand.
TAGAATATGGATCAAGATCCAAGTTCTAAGGACAAGAACCAAGAACTAAGGACAAGAACCAAGAACTAAGAACCATTGGAACGACTCGAAATTTTCTACTTAATTTAAGGTCGCTACTGTATACATACCATAAACATTGAATGCGGAAGACTTCATTTAAATTCCATTAAACATAACCTTTAACTTAAAAACACAGCCATAGACTTACATGTTTCGAAAACATCTTTAAAACGACACAACAAAAGACCTGAAATAAAATAAATAAGTGTTTAAGTTTAAAACATCCTATTCTATCCTAAGTCTAAGAAAATGAATACCACTATCCTATGCATGTTTTCTACTTAATTTAAGGTCGCTACTGTATACATACCATAAACATTGAATGCGGAAGACTTCATTTAAATTCCATTAAACATAACCTTTAACTTAAAAACACAGCCATAGACTTACATGTTTCGAANCACGTAGCCCATACGTGCGAGTATGAGCTCACCAACTATTTCGCACACCGTTGGGCCACTGTCCCTAGCCGGTGGGCATGCTCTGGGGGCCCACCGGGACCTGTTAAAAGTAAAACCATCACGGCAGTGCTATGCAGGGCATAACGATCGTTGTCCTGCCATTTGGATGTACATGTCCGTACCCTCGTGATGGGATAGGGGTATCCCCCCAAATGCATGATCACACAATATGCATGAAGTCCCACTAGTCCTACAGTCATCATTTAATGATCATAACCCCGTGTCACGTTTTCATGCTTACATGTCATTCTCATTCTCATTTCGTTACATATCATACATATTCCTAGCGGGGTTATGTATCATGCAACTTACCGTATTTCATGTCATACAATTCATTCAGTTACATTCCAATACTCATACAACAAGCCATGATCGTACAAGCATTCATATCACATCAACTAAGCATCATGCATAACATACATTCACGTTCACATGATTTCGTACTTAAGCACAATAATCTAGCATACAATGTACCGTATCATAAACAGGTCATAACATAAACACTTCATAGTCACATCGTTCTCTAACTTACCATAACACTATTATCATAAACAGGTCATAACATAAACACTTCATAGTCACATCGTTCTCTAACTTACCATAACACTATCGTTCTATTAATCTATCACAAACCTATCCCTTTCTACCCATAACCTAACTGTATTCTTTCATCAATCTCTCCTATCCATAGCACTCTGGTATGTAACCTGACCTTAACGTTTCATGAACGTAACTTACTTCTATCGTTACATTTCGTTTTGTGCATCCTTCTCGTATCCTATCTCAAACATATCCTTGAGCACATCGTATCATAATTATTATCATACAAACCACATATAATAACATAACATAACATATAAGAAGCATATCGATCCACAGACAATTCACACATATCAATATATATGACACGTGCAGAACCACAGGGCACGTGTCAACATCAAATATAACCATGCCGATAGTAAGGTCACTTACCTGGCTCGCTTAAGTCATTGTCACAAATATATCTTTAATGAAAGTTCAATTCCGTCCTTTGAAATCCGAGTTAACCGTAATAACTGACAAAAATCTCTAAATCTACATTCTGTTCAAAGCCATTTTACTTCTTCTTAAATCTGACCATGGTGGTTGTTTTCTATTTTTTTTTTTTTTGTTCAGGTTTAAGATGGGTAGAGGAGAGATAATTGTGGGAGGGATGAGAGGTTAGTGGAGAGAGGTGGGGGAAAGATTTTAATTTTTAATTTTTAATTTTTAATTTTAATTTAATTAATTAATTAATTAATTATTATTATTATTATTTTAACTTTTTATTTATTTATTTCTTTATTTATTTTTGGGCTATTACAACCATGGTACTAAGGCCCTTAGGGAATAACCAAGGTTTTAGAGTTTCAGAATCCAAGGACCAAGATTCTCGGGATAGAACATGATAAGAACCCACAAGTCAAGAACAAGAAACTAGAGGGCCTAAGTACTCACGACAAGAACAAGAAAAGGAGTGTGATACCCTACCATATCAAGGACATGATTAAGAGCCTATAAGTAGGCTGCTTACTGAGTCTTTGTACTCACTTATTTTCCATTTTTTTTCCAGGTCATAAGGAGCTGGTGGAGGTCGGGAGCGGACTCTGGAGCCAGTGCAATAGACAAACCTCACCCGTCGTCCTTCAACCCTTTTTGTGTTAAAATATTTTGGTATAATATAAGTATAAAATTTGGTTTGTTTTACATCGCGAAAAAATTTATCCATCTCTTTGGAGTCATTGAGGCAACCCGGTCCTTACACAAATATTGTTCTCTTTGGGCTTTCTCTTTCCAGCTTCCCCTCAAGGTTTTTAAAATGCGTATGCTAGGGAGAGGCTTCCACACTATTATAAAGAATGCTTTGTTCTCCTCCCCAACCAATGTGGGATCTCACAATCCATCCCCTATGGGGTCCAACGTCATCGCTGACACTCGTTCCCTTCTCCAATCGATGTGGGACCCCTTAATCCACCTGTGAATGTTTGCTGAATCCACCACACCTAAATGGCGTGAAAGTTATCTTATTTATAATCAAATAAATTACAAGGATATGGAAATAGTAATAAATGGAAATAACAATAAATGGAAAGATACCTATAGTAATAAGGCAAATGTTAGATATTTGCCTTATAATAAAATATCAAATATAATATATATGGTAAACTATAATTTATTACTAAATATCCTTAACACCCCACCGCAAGCTAAGCGTTGGATTTAAACGAACGTGAAGCTTGAATCTGAAAAATTCAAAGAGGTTGAGAAACACTTTTCGTGAAGATGTTAACAACCGGTTCAGAGGAGGCGTAGAGAAACACTTTCTTGGCCATCGAAAACTACAGAGAGATCGCCGCTCAGCGGCGATGCTGCCTTGGCTTCGGTGAGAATATGTCTAACCCATGAAGAGGGATTGTCGTTTAGCGACGATGCTGACTTGGCTCTGGTGAGAATATGTCTAACCCCAAG